>NC_092225.1:8415501-8593001 GCF_036320965.1 Panulirus ornatus
ATAAGTATGTGGACGACGTAAAAGGGAGTGTTACCAAGGAAGCCAACACAGGCAACAAATGTAAAAAAGTGGAACAGTGTAAACAGAGATATACAGTTTATAGTGGAAGAGGTGAACGATAAGTTGCCATTTTTAGATACGTTGATATGGGGGTCTGAACAGGGTTCTTCCAACATTGAAGGAACAAGGTTCTTTTGGAGGGCAATTAAGTTATTTATGAAGATGAGTAATAGTCTTTAATACATGGAAGGCCTAGGATATGATCAGACGCTTACAAAAGACGGGAGTGGCCATTGCTGCTTTGTCATGGTGGGAGATGGGTGATATACTGAAAGCAAAAAGTGGTAGAAGAATCAATTAGGATAGCGTGGTATACGGTATACCTCGTGCTGGATGAATATACAGCTGATATACGTCATCTGAGGGCAAGCTTTCTTCGCATTAAGTATGGATAACTATCATTGTGACAGTGGGCTAGAATAATGCATGAAGGAATGAGTTAAATGCAGGAAAAACATCTGAAGCAGCACACATATGCATTGAGGCGACCAAAATAGCGGCAGCAGATTATGGGAGAAAGGAGCAGGAGGCTTGGGTGGGTGAGGGGTTGAGGAGGAGGGGGGACGGTGGGAAACCAGACGACGGGGGACGAATACGAAGTGAAGGAATGAATCTACAGGGATATATATTGTATTGTGTCTGTGTATTTTAATCATTCTCTTTGAAGAAGGCTCCTGCGCAAGGTGAAATGTCAGAAAATCCAACTCAAAAGCTCTCACCTTTGTTCCTTTGTTCATTCACACACACACACACACATAATATATATATATATATATATATATATATATATATATATATATATATATATATATATATATATATATATATATATAAGTACTTTGAAATGTCGAGGCCTGAACAAGCAGGAGGAAGTGAGGCGTGCATAAGATAGAGCTAACTTGAACGCTGTGGTATACAGGGGGCAACGTGATGTCAATTGGCTGAACTATGGCATATAAAGCGTTCAGGATAAATCATGGTAAGAATAATATATATAACACGTGTGTCCTAATGTATCTGCCATCTAAGAACTCTACCACATTCGTTTATGTAACTGGATTTGAAAATAATCAACTCTGCCTTATTTACTGAGATAATAATTGAGCTTCAGTGTCAATAAAACACACTAGGCCTCCTTTATGGCTGTGTGGAAGAAAATAATATTGTAGTACAAAATGGGGTTGAAATACAAATGGATATGTGGATGAAGAGATAAAGATTAATCATGAGGGGATGTTTGGGTTAAATCAAGACAAACATAAAGTTTCCAACTTCTGTAACCAGCCGTCCTCTGGTGTTCGCTTTGTGGACGCAGGACACGTGAGGCTCTATGGCTCAATCGATGCGTACCCTACACTTTTGGGTCACCCGGTTCAAAACCCCTCGGCCTTTGGTTATGATAGTGACCTTTGATATGGCCTGTAAGGGTAAGGGACACAGGCCAAGCGATCGTAGGCAAAGGTCGCACCGTCGTGTTGGAGGGCCGTACCGTTAGGTTTAAGGGTTATACTGTCGTGATCAAGATCCATATTATCGTGTTCAAGGGTCGTACCGCCGTGCTCAAGGCCAGTCCTGTTGTGTTCAGAGGTCGCACCGATGTACTCAAGGGCCGTACCCTTGTGCTCAAGGGTCGTAACGCCGCGTCTAAGGGCTGTGCAGTCATGTTTAAGGATCACGCAGCCGTGCTCAGGGACCGTGCTGTCTTGTTCAAGAGTCGTGTCGCTATGCTCAAGGGCTGTACCGCCGCCCGTGCTCAAGACCGGTTTTGTCATGTTCAAGAGGTTAACAATCTCCCGAGTCCATAGTGATTTTGGCTAGGCTTCCTTCAGCACCTTCAGACCAAGAGACGTGTAGATGGGCTCAGGGCTGATGAATGGGGTATTTACGCTACGAAGTACACAGGAGGAAGATGGAATAACTATCTACCATGACACGAGCGAGCGAAGTAAGTGAGAGACGGTGTTTGGGAGAGTAGAGTGATGTAAGATTGTGAGCTAGGCCTACTTGTCCCAAGTAACATGGCAATGCTACCTCAACCTAAGAAAACTTATTATAACAACTCCCACAGCCTCACTCATACGTAGACACACCGAGAGGGGGAAAGATTTTCTGAAACTCATCTTCAGATGACACTAGGGGAAAATTAGTGGTGGTTGCCTTCATACACTCTCGCACGCTAGCGTAAACTAAGGCTAGTTCTCACTGACGAAGAAAACCTACGTATATATGATTTCATACACATATATACCTCATCCATACATATACATACACTCGACCTCACTGCCACCAACTTGCGTTGTCCTACAATGGCACCAAGAGGGGGCCGCTCTGTTTCCTCATCCTTATCAGTGACGCCCTGGGGGACACGAACCACCGCTGGAGGTATGTAGACGACTCCACCTTTGACATCACTTTCAACAATAACTCTCTTGACTTCAGTATCGATCAGCATATGCAAACAACATGCTTCCCCTTTAACATCACACTGGGCCATGACATCCCCTGAGTAGTCAGAGACGCGTCACTATAGAAGACGGTTCAAAGTAGGAGTCAGTACTATCATCAGATATTCCTCATGCTAATCACTACTTTCTCCGCCGACTGAGATGACTGAGCGTCCTAACATCTGAGATCAGGAATGTCTATCTTCATTCTACCTAAGCTCAACTACGTCTCCGAAGCTTGGTCCTCCTCACTCACAGCCACACAGAGGGACCAGCTGGAAAGAGAGTAAAAAAGAGCATGCGGTATCACCGTGGGACCATCTTACATCACCCACCAAGAGGCCCTCATCTTGCTAAACCTTTCCACTCTCTCCGGATAACACCGGCAGCTCACACGGCAGTTGGGCAATAAAATGCAGACACTATCCTGTCACCGAAACCTCCTCTATCCTAACGCCCCACACCTGCTGCCGTTCGCCACCGCATTCGACTTGTACTCGTTACATACAGCTCGTGTGGACAGATCATAAGACCAGTCCTGTGTATACCACTGTGAACGTCAATCCATGAACAAATGCACAACTAAGCAAATGAACAGCTCAGTTTTCTTTTTACTTGGGTATGGTATATCAACTACTATATCACTGAAACTATTCATCAATTAACGTTCAACTGATTATCACTAGGTGCATAGAGTATAAGCCATCGTATTTATTACGTAGATTCTCCTGTATATCTGCCATCGTGACTGTGTACATGTATCTCACTGATGAGCTTATCCACATCGATCTTAAGCTCTTTCATGACTGATAAACTAGCTTAATATCGTGATAAACTAGTTTGATATCGTGATACACTTGTTTTATATTGTGATAAGCTAGTTTAATATCGTGATAAACTAGTTTGATATCGTGATAAGCAAGTTTAATATCATGATCTCCCAGGTCTGTCATATCTTTAATAGCTCAACTGTGTATTTTTCAGCCGAATGGTTGCCTATAACCAATAAACCGTTCTTTGTTTATTTCATTTTCTACACAAATACATAACGGCCTCTGTGGTGTGGCGGTCATCGCTACTGTCTATCAGTCACAATGGGGCTACTTGGGGTCCGGCCTTCATCGGTTCGAATCCTGGACGCAGCTGTCGTCCCACACTTAACCCAAGTGTTCATCCTCCCCTTAAAGCTTAACGATCAATGGATACCTGGCTTAAGCTGATATGTGTGTGTGTGTGTGTGTGTGTGTGTGTGTGTGTGTGTGTGCACATATGAGAGTGGAGACGGTAAACACACACACACACACACACACACCACAACGCCTCCATCTCTATCTCAAAATGCTCTTCGCTTTTGTTTACATGCATCATCCCTCCAGCCCTGAGCGCACCTTCCCGTCTCTGCCAGAACCCCCGTCGGCTGCTGCCTCCTGATCCCCACAGTCTTCTCCTCCCACACCTCCAGCGTGCCGTGCTCACTCGCTGTGGCAGCAGCAGTGGCTGGCAGAGGGGCAAAGCCGAGGCCAGGCCACTTGTCCCACGCATCTGGGGCGACAAATCATCGGCACACACACACACACACACACACACACACACACACACACACACACACACACAACCACACACACACACACACACACACACACACACACAGCCACACACACCTTCTCCATCGTTTCTTCCCTATTCCACATCATTCCTGTATTCTATCTCTTGTTTTTCTTCACGTATCTCATTTTCACCTAACCATCGTCATCTCCCATGCCTCATTTCATCTATTTCTGTTGAACATTTTTGCTGCAGATATAATCCAGACCTGAGTGATCCATCGGTGAATCTTTTTTCTTTTTCCCTAGGGTGGGGGTGGGACGACCCTGTCTATCCTGGATATCGTCGTTATCATTCAAAGACGTCGGATGGTGATCACGAGGAGCGATAGCTGGGCAGGTAGATGTACTAGCATGCAACTTGATGTCCCTCTAGCGAGATCGATAAATACACAGATAAATATACAGAGGTGCACAGGAAAGCTGAAGAAACACGCGCAAAAACAGACTGACAAAAGAGACGGACTAAAAAACATATGCGCATCTGAGAGAGAGAGAGAGAGAGAGAGAGAGAGAGAGAGAGAGAGAGAGAGAGAGAGAGAGAGAGAGAGAGAGAGAGAGAGAGAGTACTTTTCTATCGACCTAGGAGTATATGTGCCAAGACTTTGTCATTCGACGGGGTTAGCGAGTAGCGCTCAGCACAGAACTATCTAAGGTTAAGAATAAGAGATCGTGTTAGTAACGTGTTGTCGGCTGCTACAGTGCATAACATGAGATGGTGAGAGAGCGTGTGTTTCTGGACTGATTATCAGGAACCCTCAAACTTAATGTAGCAAAGCAATACTGAAAACAAGCCAACTTTACAGGACAGTGTCACTGACGTTTACACTCAGGAGGACACTGTAAAACTGCAATAAGAAAGCAAAAGTGATGCACAGTTACAAAGAAGAAAATACATTTACGAGAGGCACTACGAGGGATTGGGTTATGGAAGAGGGAACCATGTCCAATTCATCCTCTGGACTTCCGCAACTATGAGCCTCAAAAGAACACATAGACATGATTGCAAATGACCAATTTCTACATCAATCTCACAGTGTCAATATTGAGTATATTTTCAAAAAGAAAAGGAATCAGTGAGGTTATGGAGGACAGAGGTGGAAGCGAGCAAAAGCCGGAATAAAAATGGGAAGAGATATTTCCACATGATAAAGAGTGATGGATGTGTGGAATAATGTGAGCAAAGAAACAATGAATGAATGAGAGAAAAGAGAGGTTGAGGAATGGGGCACCAATGAGCGTAGAAATACATTTCCTATTTGCAGAAATAGCTAAACACACACACACACACACACACACATACACACACACACACACACACACACACACACACACACACACACACACACACACACACACACATACACACACACACACACACACACACACACACACATACACACACACACACACACACACACACACACACACACACACACATACACACACACACACACACACACACACACACACACACATACACACACACACACACACACACACACACACACACACACACACACACACACACACACACACACACACACACATACATAACATGGTGTATTGGTTAGCATTAGTGACCACGAGTCAGCACGGACCAGCCCAGGGTCGGCACGGCATTCGGTCTACACCCAACCCAGGTGTTTATCTTCCCCTCGGTGGTGGTCGGTAAATGGGTATCTGGCTTCGGCTGGTCTGTGTGTGTGTGTGTGTGTGTGTGGTGTGTGTGTGTGTGTGTGTGTGTGTGTGTGTGTGTACGTACGCAGAAGCAAAGACACCGCTCGTACATACAAGGCTAACACACTAACAGCATTCACAAGTAGTAGTCTCACCATACGTACAGACAGGAAACCACAGATACGTACAAACATATCATATACGTACATGTATATATACACACACAAGAAAAAACGTACACAGACACATTAAACGCTCGTTTCTACAAGTATAGACAAACACACAACACTGCCTCCCCCACAGCTCGCCAACGATAAAAAAAAAAAAAGAGAAAAGGCGGATCTGTTTACCAGTTTTTCGTCTTCGGTGAAGCCAGCTTTAGTGCGGCGGTCTGCCCTCCCTCCCCCCCAGGTCTTACACCCAGGCAGCGCCAGCCCTCACCTCACACGCTCCTCCCTCCCTCCCCGACTCCTCCCTAGCCACTCACCCTTCATCTTCCTCCATCCCTCCCTGCTACCCGTAGCTCATGCACTCCATCGTTCTTTCTTCCTTCCCTGATGACCCTAGCCCTCACCCTCCATCACTCTCCCTCCCTCGCTGCTACCCCCAGTCCTCACCCTCCATCATCCTCCTTCTACTCCTGCCAGCCCCAGTTCTCCCTCCATCTCCTTCCTTCACCCGTGCCTCTCTTCCTTCTCTCTCCAATCACCATGGATTTGTTCCGCCATAGTAAGAGTCGCAATGTTTTCCCTCCATACCAGTCCACTCTATCCATCCATCCATCCATCCGCCCATCTACCCCGATCTATCCATCCATCCATCCATCCATCTACCCCCATTCATCCATCCATCCATTATCCCCATCCATCCATCCATCCATCCATCCTCTACGATACTATTCTTGCTTCCAGCTCATTTTCTGGGAATGACTCCCTTATTCATGATTAGTGGTAGGCCCCTCCTGTAGTGCTGAGCCCTTCTGCAGTACTGAGCTCCCATGCAAGTGTCGAGCCCTCCGGCAGTCTCGAGCCTTTCCGCAATGTTGAGCCCTCCTGCAGTGTTGAGCCCTCCTGCAATGTCGAGCCCTCCGGCAGTGTTGAGCCCTCCCGCAGTGTTGAGCCCTCCTGCAATGTCGAGCCCTCCTGCAGTGTTGAGCCCTCCTGCAATGTCGAGCCCTCCTGCAGTGTTGAGCCCTCCTGCAGTGTTGAGCCCTCCTGCAATGTCGAGCCCTCCTGCAGTGTTGAGCCCTCCTGCAGTGTCAAGCCCTCCTGCAGTGTTGAGCCCTCCTGCAGTGTTGAGCCCTCCTGCAGTGTCAAGCCCTCCTGCAGTGTTGAACCCTTCTGCATTGCTGAGCCAACCCTCCTGCACTCTACCCTCATCATATTTTCTTCATGTTGTAAAGGAATGACCACTGTGTTCTCCCTGAACCCCACACCCCCTCCTCCTCCATCTCCCGCTCACCTCGCCTCTCTTTCTCTCTTTCCTGATTCTCTCTTTCTTTCTCATCCCCTCGTCTTCTCTCTTTCATCTCATCCTTTTCCCTTAAACCCCACGATTCTTTTTCTCTCCAGACTCTCTCTCTCTCTCTCTCTCTCTCTCTCTCTCTCTCTCTCTCTCTCTCTCTCTCTCTCTCTCTCCCTTTCTTTCTTTATCTGTCTCCCTTTTCCTTCGATCCCTCTCACTTCCTTCATTCTTCCCACCTTCATTTTGCCATCAAACGCTTCCTGCATCTCTAGTCACTCCTCTTCGCAGTCCCTCCTTCTTCCTCCATATCCCCTTCCCTCTTCCTTCGAATCCTTCGTCTACCGTTCCTCACGCTCCCTCCGTCTACCAAACACCCATTTTCTTCCTTCCTCCGAGACACCTCGCTTCCTTCACATTTCTCCCTCCATTTCCTTGCTAGTTCCTGTACATTCTGGATTCTCCCCTCACACCTCCATCAGCCTCATGATTTAAGTTGTTGTGTTCAGTTCCCCTCACGTCCCTTGGTTCCCTCCCAGCTGAGTCTGCACTTTATCTCTCACCTGTCCTTCCAACTCTCCTTCTATTCCCTTTTCCTTGTCCTTCACCTTATTTCTCATTCATCCAATCGTGGTAATAACTACAAACACACATATCTACAACCATAATGTTTAGAATAACAAAATGAATATCATTCAACTCGCCAAACACTTGGCTGGAACTAAATCAACAACCAAACTGACCAGATTTAACCTAACGTCAAAGCTTGGAGTCAGTACATAAGTTCGCTTAACCTGTGTCGTCCAGACCGTCAACAGATCCACGCCCAGGTCGTCGGCAGGAGCAGAGTACCGCACGTGCGCCGGAGTTTTCCTCCCGTGTCCACGTCATAGTCATGTCGTCGACTCAAAAAAGCTACAGGATCAAAGGATTCACTCGGCCGTGTAATGATCAGACAATGGAATAAGCATTTCTTTTACCAGTCTAACGGGTTCGGGCTCGAGTTCCGGACAGGGAAGAGAGGGCGCACAGCCATACCTAGATGTTCCTCCTACACTTTTGGGTGTGCTTAAGCTGGAAAGTGTGTGTGTGTGTGTGTGTGTGTGTGTGTGTGTGTGTGTGTGTGTGTGTGTGTGTGGATCCTACTAACTTATCTTCTAAGAGAACAATTGGTTTCAAACCTTGGGTTCTTGATTATCACAAGATCAAAAGGTTCTGGAAATAATATCAAATACGATTGAGCAAAGGCGATGGTGTATGTGTGTATATGTAATGAATTAAAGTGATAGTCCATAAGTCCCTTGTGCACTATGGTACGACCCTTGAGCTCTAGGGTATGACTCTTGGTCATGAGAGCCTGGCGGTCTCTAACCTGACCTTTGAGTGTCACGTGAAAAGTCAGGTCATCATACCTAAGAGTTGCCCCTTGTGGTGCGCAAAGCTGGCACGGTCCTGCCCAAGAACTACACCGTCGTGTTCAGGTGGTTGAATCATAATAAGCCGCTGCAGCTCACAGGTGAGAAATGATGTGACATAATGCAGGAGTCTAAATTGTGTCCAGCACTCTGACAGCTGGAACACAAAATGAACTGTCACTTGAATTCTCATCGTTAGCAAATTGTGGAGTGACTTACGCTCTAATCAGGCCAAGTGAATATATATATATATATATATATATATATATATATATATATATATATATATATATATATATATACATATATATATATATATATATATATATATACATATATATATATATAATATAAAAATATATATATATATATATATATATATATATATATATATATATATATATATATATATATATATATATATATATATATGCTCTGTGGAAGAGATAGAGATGCTCTGTGGAAGGTATTAAGAATATATGGTGTGGGAGGAAAGTTGTTAGAAGCAGTGAAAAGTTTTTATCGAGGATGTAAGGCATGTGTACGTGTAGGAAGAGAGGAAAGTGATTGGTTCTCAGTGAATGTAGGTTTGCGGCAGGGGTGTGTGTGATGTCTCCATGGTTGTTTAATTTGTTTATGGATGGGGTTGTTAGGGAGGTAAATGCAAGAGTCCTGGAAAGAGGGGCAAGTATGAAGTCTGTTGGGGATGAGAGAGCTTGGGAAGTGAGTCAGTTGTTGTTCGCTGATGATACAGCGCTGGTGGCTGATTCATGTGAGAAACTGCAGAAGCTGGTGACTGAGTTTGGTAAAGTGTGTGGAAGAAGAAAGTTAAGAGTAAATGTGAATAAGAGCAAGGTTATTAGGTACAGTAGGGTTGAGGGTCAAGTCAATTGGGAGGTGAGTTTGAATGGAGAAAAACTGGAGGAAGTGAAGTGTTTTAGATATCTGGGAGTGGATCTGGCAGCGGATGGAACCATGGAAGCGGAAGTGGATCATAGGGTGGGGGAGGGGGCAAAAATTCTGGGGGCCTTGAAGAATGTGTGGAAGTCGAGAACATTATCTCGGAAAGCAAAAATGGGTATGTTTGAAGGAATAGTGGTTCCAACAATGTTGTATGGTTGCGAGGCGTGGGCTATGGATAGAGTTGTGCGCAGGAGGATGGATGTGCTGGAAATGAGATGTTTGAGGACAATGTGTGGTGTGAGGTGGTTTGATCGAGTGAGTAACGTAAGGGTAAGAGAGATGTGTGGAAATAAAAAGAGCGTGGTTGAGAGAGCATAAGAGGTTGTTTTGAAGTGGTTTGGGCACATGGAGAGGATGAGTGAGGAAAGATTGACCAAGAGGATATATGTGTCGGAGGTGGAGGGAGCAAGGAGAAGAGGGAGACCAAATTGGAGGTGGAAAGATGGAGTGAAAAAGATTTTGTGTGATCGGGGCCTGAACATGCAGGAGGGTGAAAGGAGGGCAAGGAATAGAGTGAATTGGAGCGATGTGGTATACCGGGGTTGACGTGCTGTCAGTGGATTGAATCAAGGCATGTGAAGCGTCTGGGGTAAACCATGGAAAGCTGTGTAGGTATGTATATTTGCGTGTGTGGACGTATGTATATACATGTGTATGGGGGGAGGTTGGGCCATTTCTTTCGTCTGTTTCCTTGCGCTACCTCGCAAACGCGGGAGACAGCGACAAAGTATAAAAAGAAAAAAAAAAAAAATATATATATATATATATATATATATATATATATATATATATATATATATATATATATATATATATATATATATATATATATTCATTTGCGGCAGGGGTGTGTGATGTCTCCATGGTTGTTTAATTTGTTTATGGATGGGGTTGTTAGGGAGGTGAATGCAAGAGTTTTGGAAAGAGGGGCAAGTATGAAGTCTGTTGTGGATGATAGAGCTTGGGAAGTGAGTCAGTTGTTGTTCGCTGATGATACAGCGCTGGTGGCTGATTCATGTGAGAAACTGCAGAAGCTGGTGACTGAGTTTGGTAAAGTGTGTGAAAGAAGAAAGTTAAGAGTAAATGTGAATAAGAGCAAGGTTATTAGGTACAGTAGGGTTGAGGGTCAAGTCAATTGGGAGGTAAGTTTGAATGAAGAAAAACTGGAGGAAGTAAAGTGTTTTAGATATCTGGGAGTGGATCTGGCAGCGGATGGAACCATGGAAGCGGAAGTGAATCATAGGGTGGGGGAGGGGGCGAAAATCCTGGGAGCCTTGAAGAATGTGTGGAAGTCGAGAGCATTATCTCGGAAAGCAAAAATGGGTATGTTTGAAGGAATAGTGGTTCCAACAATGTTGTATGGTTGCGAGGCGTGGGCTATGGATAGAGTTGTGCGCAGGAGGGTGGATGTGCTGGAAATGAGATGTTTGAGGACAATGTGTGGTGTGAGGTGGTTTGATCGAGTAAGTAATGCAAGGATAAGAGAGATGTGTGGAAATAAAAAGAGCGTGGTTGAGAGTGCAGAAGAGGGTGTTTTGAAATGGTTTGGGCACATGGAAAGAATGAGTGAGGAAAGATTGACCAAGAGGATATATGTGTCGGAGGTGGAGGGAACGAGGAGAAGTTGGAGACCAAATTGGAGGTGGAAAGATGGAGTGAAAAAGATTTTGTGTGATCGGGGCCTGAATATGCAGGAGGGTGAAAGGAGGGCAAGGAATAGAGTGAAATGGATCGATGTGGTATACCGGGGTTGACGTGCTGTCAGTGGATTGAATCAGGGCATGTGAAGCGTCTGGAGTAAACCATGGAAAGTTGTGTGGGGCATGGATGTGGAAAGGGAGCTGTGGTTTCGGGCATTATTGCATGACAGCTAGAGACTGAGTGTGAACGAATGGGGCCTTTGTTGTCTTTTCCTAGTGCTACCTCGCACACATGAGAGGGGAGGGGGATGGTATTCCATGTGTGGCGAGGGGAATGAATAAAGGCAGACAGTGTGAATTGTGTGCATGGGTATATATGTATGTGTCTGTGTGTGTATATATATGTGTACATTGAGATGTATAGGTATGTATATTTGCGTGTGTGGACGTGTATGTATATACATTGTGTATGGGGTGGGTTGGGCCATTTCTTTCGTCTGTTTCCTTGCGCTGCCTCGCAAACGCGGGAGACAGCGACAAAGCAAAATAAAAAAAAATAAATAAAAATAATATATATATATATATATATATATATATATATATATATATATATATATATATATATATATATAATACATATATATATATATATATATATATATATATATATAAATATATATATATATATATATATATATATATATATATATATATATATATATATATATATATATATATATACATATATATATCATCCCTGGAGATGGGGGAGAAAGAATAATTCCCATGTATTCCCTACGTGTCGTAGAGGCGACTGAAAGGGAAGGGAGCGAGGGGACTGGAAATCCTCCCCTCTCGTTTTTAATTTTCCAAAAGAAGGAACAAAGAAGGGGGCCAAGTGAGGACATGCCCTTAAAGTCTTCGTCCTCTGTTCTTAACACTATCTCGCTAACGAGGGAAATGGCGAATAGTACGAGAAATATGGATGGTATTGCAGTGGAATTTATTGAAAAAGGGGGTGAGTGTAATGTTGACTGGTTGGTAAGGTTATTTAATGTATGTATGACTCATGGTGAGGTGCCTGAGGATTGGCGGAATGCGTGCATAGTGCCACTGTACAAAGGCAAAGGGGATAAGAGTGAGTGCTCAAATTACAGAGGTATAAGTTTGTTGAGTATTCCTGGTAAATTATATGGGATGGTACTGATTGAGAAGGTGAAGGCATGTACAGAGCATCAGATTGGGGAAGAGCAGTGTGGTTTCAGAAGTGGTAGAGGATGTGTGGATCAGGTGTTTGCTTTGAAGAATGTATGTGAGAAATACTTAGAAAAGCAAATGGATTTGTATGTAGCATCTATGGATCTGGAGAAGGCATATGATAGAGTTGATAGAGATGCTCTGTGGAGGTATTAAGAATATATGGTGTGGAAGGCAAGTTGTTAGAAGCAGTGAAAAGTTTTTATCGAGGATGTAAGTCATGTGTACGTGTAGGAAGAGAGGAAAGTGATTGGTTCTCAGTGAATGAAGGTTTGCGGCAGGGGTGTGTGATGTCTCCATGGTTGTTTAATTTGTTTATGGATGGGGTTGTTGGGGAGGTGAATACAAGAGTTTTGGAAAGATGTTTGAAGGAATAGTGGTTCCAACAATGTTGTATGGTTGCGAGACGTGGGCAATGGATAGAGTTGTGCGCAGGAGGGTGGATGTGCTGTAAATGATCGAGTAAGTAATGTAATGGTAAGAGAGATGTGTGGAAATAAAAAGAGCGTGGTTGAGAGAGCAGAAGAGGGGGCAAGTATGAAGTCTGTTGTGAATGAGAGAGCTTGGGAAGTGAGTCAGTTGTTGTTCGCTGATGATACAGCGCTGGTGGCTGATTCATGTGAGAAACTGCAGAAGCTGGTGACTGAGTTTGGTAAAGTGTGTGAAAGAAGAAAGTTAAGAGTAAATGTGAATAAGAGCAAGGTTATTAGGTACAGTAGGGTTGAGGGTCAAGTCAATTGGGAGGTAAGTTTGAATGGAGAAAACTGGAAGAAGTAAAGGTGTTTTAGATATCTGGGAGTGGATCTGGCAGCGGATGGAACCATGAAAGAGGAAGTGAATCATAGGGTGGGGGAGGGGGCGAAAATCCTGGGAGCCTTGAAGAATGTGTGGAAGTCGAGAGCATTATCTCGGAAAGCAAAAATGGGTATGTTTGAAGGAATAGTGGTTCCAACAATGTTGTATGGTTGCGAGGCGTGGGCTATGGATAGAGTTGTGCGCAGGAGGGTGGATGTGCTGGAAATGAGATGTTTGAGGACAATGTGTGGTGTGAGGTGGTTTGATCGAGTAAGTAATGCAAGGGTAAGAGAGATGTGTGGAAATAAAAAGAGCGTGGTTGAGAGAGAGCAGAAAAGGGTGTTTTGAAATGGTTTGGGCACATGGAAAGAATGAGTGAGGAAAGATTGACCAAGAGGATATATGTGTCGGAGGTGGAGGGAACGAGAAGTGGGAGACCAAATTGGAGGTGGAAAGATGGAGTGAAAAAGATTTTGTGTGATCGGGGCCTGAATATGCAGGAGGATGAAAGGAGGGCAAGGAATAGAGTGAATTGGATCGATATGGTATACCGGGGATGACGTGCTGTCAGTGGATTGAATCAGGGCATGTGAAGCGTCTGGGGTAAACCATGGAAAGTTGTGTGGGGCATGGATGTGGAAAGGGAGCTGTGGTTTCGGGCATTATTGCATGACAGCTAGAGACTGAGTGTGAACGAATGGGGCCTTTGTTGTCTTTTCCTAGTGCTACCTCGCACACATGAGGGGGGAGGGGGATGGTATTCCATGTGTGGCGAGGTGGCGATGGGAATGAATAAAGGCAGACAGTGTGAATTGTGTGCATGGGTATATATGTATGTTTCTGTGTGTGTATATATATGTGTACATTGAGATGTATAGGTATGTATATTTGCGTGTGTGGACGTGTATGTATATACATTGTGTATGGGGGTGGGTTGGGCCATTTCTTTCGTCTGTTTCCTTGCGCTACCTCGCAAACGCGGGAGACAGCGACAAAGCAAAATAAAAAAAAATAAATGAAAATAATATATATATATATATATATATATATATATATATATATATATATATATATATATATATATTCCTCGCGTGTCGTAGAAAGCGACTAGAGGGGACGGGAGCGGGGGGCCAGAAATCCTCCCCTCCTTGTATTTTTTTAACTTTCTAAAATGGGAAACAGAAGAAGGAGTCACGCGGGGAGTGCTCATCCTCCTCGAAGGCTCAGATTGGGGTGCCTAAATGTGTGTGGATGTAACCAAGATGTGAAAAAAGGAGAGATAGGTAGTATGTTTGAGGAAAGGAACCTGGATGTTTTGGCTCTGAGTGAAACGAAGCTCAAAGGTAAAGGGGAAGAGTGGTTTGGGAATGCCTTGGGAGTAAAGTCAGGGGTTAGTGAGAGGACAAGAGCAAGGGAAGGAGTAGCAGTACTCCTGAAACAGGAGTTGTGGAAGTATGTGATAGAATGTAAGAAAGTAAATTCTCGATTAATATGGGTAAAACTGAAAGTTGATGGAGAGAGATGGGTGATTATTGGTGCATATGCACCTGGGCATGAGAAGAAAGATCATGAGAGGCAAGTGTTTTGGGAGCAGCTGAATGAGTGTGTTAGTGGTTTTGATGCACGAGACCAGGTTATAGTGTTGGGTGATTTGAATGCAAAGGTGAGTAATGTGGCAGTTGAGGGAATAATTGGTATACATGGGGTGTTCAGTGTTGTAAATGGAAATGGTGAAGAGCTTGTAGATTTATGTGCTGAAAAAGGACTGATGATTGGGAATACCTGGTTTAAAAAGCGAGATATACATAAGTATGCTTATGTAAGTAGGAGAGATGGCCAGAGAGCGTTATTGGATTACGTGTTAATTGATAGGCGCGCAAAAGAGAGACTTTTGGATGTTAATGTGCTGAGAGGTGCAACTGGAGGGATGTCTGATCATTATCTTGTGGAGGCTAAGGTGAAGATTTGTATGGGTTTTCAGAAAAGAAGAGTGAATGTTGGGATGAAGAGGGTGGTGAGAGTAAGTGAGCTTGGGAAGGAGACTTGTGTGAGGAAGTACCAGGAGAGACTGAGTACAGAATGGAAAAAGGTGAGAACAATGGAAGTAAGGGGAGTGGGGGAGGAATGGGATGTATTTAGGGAATCAGTGATGGATTGCGCAAAAGATGCTTGTGACATGAGTAGAGTGGGAGGTGGGTTGATTAGAAAGGGTAGTGAGTGATGGGATGAAGAAGTAAGAGTATTAGTGAAAGAGAAGAGAGAGGCATTTGGACGATTTTTGCAGGGAAAAAATGAAATTGAGTGGGAGACGTATAAAAGAAAGAGACAGGAGGTCAAGAGAAAGGTGCAAGAGGTGAAAAAAAGGGCAAATGAGAGTTGGGGTGAGAGAGTATCATTAAATTTTAGGGAGAATAAAAAGATGTTCTGGAAGGAGGCAAATAAAGTGCGTAAGACAAGGGAGCAAATGGGAACTTCAGTGAAGGGCGCAAATGGGGAGGTGATAACAAGTAGTGGTGATGTGAGAAGGAGATGGAGTGAGTATTTTGAAGGTTTGTTGAATGTGTTTGATGATAGAGTGGCAGATATAGGGTGTTTTGGTCGAGGTGGTGTGCAAAGTGCTAAGGTTAGGGAACATGAGTTGGTAAACAGAGAAGAGGTAGTAAAAGCTTTGCGGAAGATGAAAGCCGGCAAGGCAGCAGGTTTGGATGGTATTGCAGTGGAATGTATTAAAAAAGGGGGTGACTGTATTGTTGACTGGTTGGTAAGGTTATTTAATGTATGTATGACTCATGGTGAGGTGCCTGAGGATTGGCGGAATGCGTGCATAGTGCCATTGTACAAAGGCAAAGGGGATAAGAGTGAGTGCTCAAATTACACAGGTATAAGTTTGTTGAGTATTCCTGGTAAATTATTTGGGAGGGTATTGATTGAGAGGGTGAAGGCATGTACAGAGCATCAGATTGGGGAAGAGCAGTGTGGTTTCAGAAGTGGTAGAGGATGTGTGGATCAGGTGTTTGCTTTGAAGAATGTATGTGAGAAATACTTAGAAAAGCAAATGGATTTGTATGTAGCATTTATGGATCTGGAGAAGGCATATGATAGAGTCGATAGAGATGCTCTGTGGAAGGTATTAAGAATATATGGTGTGGGAGGCAAGTTGTTAGAAGCAGTGAAAAGTTTTTATCGAGGATGTGAGGCATGTGTACGTGTAGGAAGAGAGGAAAGTGATTGGTTCTCAGTGAATGTAGGTTTGCGGCAGGGGTGTGTGATGTCTCCATGGTTGTTTAATTTGTTTATGGATGGGGTTGTTAGGGAGGTGAATGCAAGAGTTTTGGAAAGAGGGGCAAGTATGAAGTCTGTTGGGGATGAGAGAGCTTGGGAAGTGAGTCAGTTGTTGTTCGCTGATGATACAGCTCTGGTGGCTGATTCATGTGAGAAACTGCAGAAGCTGGTGACTGAGTTTGGTAAAGTGTGTGAAAGAAGAAAGTTAAGAGTAAATGTGAATAAGAGCAAGGTTATTAGGTACAGTAGGGTTGAGGGTCAATTCAATTGGGAGGTGAGTTTGAATGGAGAAAAACTGGAGGAAGTGAAGTGCTTTAGATATCTGGGAGTGGATCTGGCAGCGGATGGAACCATGGAAGCGGAGGTGGATCATAGGGTGGGGGAGGGGGCGAAAATTCTGGGAGCCTTGAAGAATGTGTGGAAGTCGAGAACATTATCTCGGAAAGCAAAAATGGGTATGTTTGAAGGAATAGTGGTTCCAACAATGCTGTATGGTTGCGAAGCGTGGACTATGGATAGAGTTGTGCGCAGGAGGATGGATGTGCTGGAAATGAGATGTTTGAGGACAATGTGTGGTGTGAGGTGGTTTGATCGAGTAAGTAACGTAAGGGTAAGAGAGATGTGTGGAAATAAAAAGAGCGTGGTTGAGAGAGCAGAGGAGGGTGTTTTGAAATGGTTTGGTCACATGGAGAGAATGAGTGAGGAAAGATTGACCAAGAGGATATATGTGTCGGAGGTGGAGGGAACGAGGAGAAGAGGGAGACCAAATTGGAGGTGGAAAGATGAAGTGAAAAAGATTTTGTGTGATCGGGGCCTGAACATGCAGGAGGGTGAAAGGAGGGCAAAGAATAGAGTGAATTGGATCGATGTGGTATACCGGGGTTGACGTGCTGTCAGTGGATTGAATCAAGGCATGTGTATGGGGGTGGGTTAGGCCATTTCTTTTGTCTGTTTCCTTGCGCTACCTCGCAAACGCGGGAGACAGCGACAAAGCAAAAAAAAAAAAAAAAAAAAATATATATATATATATATATATATATATATATATATATATATATATATATATATATATACATATATATATATATATATATATATATATATATATATATATATATATATATATATATATATATATATATTGGAAAGGATCACAATTTTGCGCGTGATCAAGTAACAATAATACTATAATGATACCATAAAGAATATTCTAATAAGGAACTCACTAGAAAATTCTCCTGGAGGCATGTATAAAGTGCCAAGTAGAAATTGTGATAAGTTTTATGTTGGACAGACTGATGAGGATCTTTCTGTTAGACTTAAACAACATGAATATTGTATAAGAACAAGACAAGAATCAAATGCCTTGTTTAATCACGTTAAAAACTATGATAATTGTATTGAGTTGAGTAATGCCTTCTCAGTTATCAACTCTTGACTCCAGTACCACGAGAAATATCAATGAATCTTCTATCATTGAATACACAAAAAATTATTACCTTAATATTAGCAAAGGGCCATACAAATTGGATAGCTTTATGGCTGATAAAATTTGCAAACAATTTCCCTTCTTGTCCACATAATAAGTTTATGATTCGCTCGCTGTCTGTCTTGGACAGTCACTTGTTTACCAAACGGCGTCCTAGCTACGTCTCTTCGTAGTATATCAACTGACATATTTCTTTCTTGTATCTGCCCTAATGATGTGATTATTACACAGAAGTGCACTTGGGAACTTGTGTTTCATTTGCACGTGGACTCATAGGAATAAATACATATATATATATATATATATATATATATATATATATATATATATATATATATATATAGGGTAGTGAGTGGTGGGATGAAGAAGTAAGAGTATTAGTGAAAGAGAAGAGAGAGGCATTTGGACGATTTTTGCAGGGAAAAAATGCAATTGAGTGGGAGAAGTATAAAAGAAAGAGACAGGAGGTCAAGAGAAAGGTGCAAGAGGTGAAAAAAAGGGCAAATGAGAGTTGGGGTGAGAGACTATCAGTAAATTTTAGGGAGAATAAAAAGATGTTCTGGAAGGAGGTAAATAGGGTGCGTAAGACAAGGGAGCAAATGGGAACTTCAGTGAAGGGCGTAAATGGGGAGGTGATAACAAGTAGTGGTGATGTGAGAAGGAGATGGAATGAGTATTTTGAAGGTTTGTTGAATGTGTCTGATGACAGAGTGGCAGATATAGGGTGTTTGGGTCGAGGTGGTGTGCAAAGTGAGAGGGTTAGGGAAAATGATTTGGTAAACAGAGAGGAGGTAGTAAAAGCTTTGCGGAAGATGAAAGCCGGCAAGGCAGCAGGTTTGGATGGTATTGCAGTGGAATTTATTAAAAAAGGGGGTGACTGTATTGTTGACTGGTTGGTAAGGTTATTTAATGTATGTATGACTCATGGTGAGGTGCCTGAGGATTGGCGGAATGCGTGCATAGTGCCATTGTACAAAGGCAAAGGGGATAAGAGTGAGTGCTCAAATTACAGAGGTATAAGTTTGTTGAGTATTCCTGGTAAATTATATGGGAGAGTATTGATTGAGAGGGTGAAGGCATGTACAGAGCATCAGATTGGGGAAGAGCAGTGTGGTTTCAGAAGTGGTAGAGGATGTGTGGATCAGGTGTTTGCTTTGAAGAATGTATGCGAGAAATACTTAGAAAAGCAAATTGATTTGTATGTAGCATTTATGGATCTGGAGAAGGCATATGATAGAGTTGATAGAGATGCTCTGTGGAAGGTATTAAGAATATATGGTGTGGGAGGCAAGTTGTTAGAAGCAGTGAAAAGTTTTTATCGAGGATGTAAGGCATGTGTACGTGTAGGAAGAGAGGAAAGTGATTGGTTCTCAGTGAATGTAGGTTTGCGGCAGGGGTGTGTGATGTCTCCATGGTTGTTTAATTTGTTTATGGATGGGGTTGTTAGGGAGGTAAATGCAAGAGTCTTGGAAAGAGGGGCAAGTATGAAGTCTGTTGGGGATGAGAGAGCTTGGGAAGTGAGTCAGTTGTTGTTCGCTGATGATACAGCGCTGGTGGCGGATTCATGTGAGAAACTGCAGAAGCTGGTGACGGAGTTTGGTAAAGTGTGTGGAAGAAGAAAGTTAAGAGTAAATGTGAATAAGAGCAAGGTTATTAGGTACAGTAGGGTTGAGGGTCAAGTCAATTGGGAGGTGAGTTTGAATGGAGAAAAACTGGAGGAAGTGAAGTGTTTTAGATATCTGGGAGTGGATCTGTCAGCGGATGGAACCATGGAAGCGGAAGTGGATCATAGGGTGGGGGAGGGGGCGAAAATTTTGGGAGCCTTGAAAAATGTGTGGAAGTCGAGAACATTATCCCGGAAAGCAAAAATGGGTATGTTTGAAGGAATAGTAGTTCCAACAATGTTGTATGGTTGCGAGGCGTGGGCTATGGATAGAGTTGTGCGCAGGAGGATGGATGTGCTGGAAATGAGATGTTTGAGGACAATGTGTGGTGTGAGGTGGTTTGATCGAGTAAGTAACGTAAGGGTAAGAGAGATGTGTGGAAATGAAAAGAGCGTGGTTGAGAGAGCAGAAGAGGGTGTTTTGAAATGGTTTGGGCACATGGAGAGAATGAGTGAGGAAAGATTGACCAAGAGGATATATGTGTCGGAGGTGGAAGGAACGAGGAGAAGAGGGAGACCAAATTGGAGGTGGAAAGATGGAGTGAAAAGGATTTTGTGTGATCGGGGCCTGAACATGCAGGAGGGTGAAAGGAGGGCAAGGAATAGAGTGAATTGGAGCGATGTGGTATACAGGGGTTGACGTGCTGTCAGTGGATTGAATCAAGGCATGTGAAGCGTCCGGGGTAAACCATGGAAAGCTGTGTAGGTATGTATATTTGCGTGTGTGGACGTGTGTATGTACATGTGTATGGGGGGGGTTGGGCCATTTCTTTCGTCTGTTTCCTTGCGCTACCTCGCAAACGCGGGAGACAGCGACAAAGTATAAAAAAAAAAAAAAAAAAAAAAAAAAAAAATATATATATATATATATATATATATATATATATATATATATATATATATATATATATATATATATATATATATATATATATATATATCTGCAAAGCCTCTGAAATGCTATTACGTAAAATGCCTTTATGAACAACCAGGCAATGAAATATATGCACACGATATCTCTCATAAAGTATAAAATGCACGATTTCATTCTTTTATCATCATTTACAGTTAACCATTAACGTTCCCAGTTACGGTCATAGAGGAACTTTATGTTCAGCGCAGTGAACTTCGTGCCCTCTATAACTGGTGTCGTAATAAAAGTTCCGATAAAGGATTAGAGCAAATGATGATGATGATGATGATGATAATGGTGATGCAGGAAAGCAACCAACACGACTTAAGTAAAGGTGGAAGCTATCATACCAACCCAAAAAAGGTTAGGATGGAGACATCCTAGAGTCGGGAGCAGGCTCCCCATTAGGAAAGAAAAAAACATTCGAGAAGAAGAAGAAGAAGAAGAAGAAGAAGAAGAAGAAGAAGAAGAAGAAGAAAAATTCTGTCATATGGTTCATGCTAAAATACCTGAAATCGCTGGATAGGAAAACATAGTAGACCTACTTGATTCTATCCTCACTAGAAATGGCTGCTCCCGTCAGTGTGTGGTCACACCATAACCCGACATGCTCGTCAGAGGAAGCGCTCAACACAGGCGAGTCTAAACATGCACAGATAACTAAGAGCCGTCACTCTGGATTATTATCCACTGCCAAAGCGACCAAGCAAGACAACTACATGGACAAGCCTGGCAAGTCATAAAATCCTATATGTAAACCACGTCCAAATGTGATGACTTGACATCTTGTCAGCATCAACGTGGCTGGTGTGACTCACCACTGCAACCAATGCAATATTATTAGCCAACGTTAGTTCTATGCAGCGGACGTGGAGGACGGCAAGACCAAAACCAGGTACAGGGAGGCGGCGTAGACTGGGGAACTAAAGGTGCGCTCACGGTGTTTGCTCACAGTCTCGCTGCAGCAACAGGAACACCTACAAATATGCGTCAGGAAAACTCTCGAAGGCTACGTGTGTTTTCTGTTGATCTAATAACCTTTCTAACCAGCAGTGGGAAGTTGCTATCTTCCCGAGACGAAAGCTAACTGATGCGCTGAAGGAAACTTTACTTCATGCAGTTACTTACAACATTTGCACCATCTCTTCACAATTCCCTGGAATACGATTGGCAAATCAGTTTTACTGCAGTTCTTTGACGATGATATAATTTCCTCATAAGAGTCTGGAAAGCCCCTCTGAATTAAGAGTCATGCGGATCGAGCCAACAATTTTTGGTCAAAGGTTTTAGCAAACAGAATGAGGTGCATCTGCTGTCTACCAGGACAAGAACTCGCTAGTGTCATCGCCAATGGACGTATACGATCGTCGGCAAGAATCGCATCAGTCTGTGACAACCAATTTCAGTTGCAGTCCCCCCCAGCAGTTGTGATATTCATCAGGTTTGCCCCTAGATGATCGGCGATGAACCATATCAGAGCAAACCTCACCTCTCCTATGGAATACAGCTGTCTTAAGCTACCGGAACTGATGCTAATCATCCAACGAGTTAACAGGAAGAGGCGCGTACGATATGACGTTCGTCCTGCACAAAGCAGATGATGATTAGCATCGTGCTTCTACAGTCATATATCCACATCCTTCTGACACGAACGAACGTGTTTGTACGCCATGTTCATTCTTTTATTTCTACCCGAACCCAAGTTTCATTTCTTATCCCCAAATATCACGAGGAGATATTCATCATAAGATGGTACAAGATGCTCCCAGGCGAGAGAAGACCTGTATTCTTCCACAGGATTCTCTCAGCAGTTTCAGGAAATTAATTGACAGGTCGATGCGCCGGGAGAGGGAAATTAACCTGGCACAAAGCCTTCAAACAAGATGACTTAAGTAATTAAGGAAAGCCACAAACCCTCACTTAAATGTCCCATCAGCGTTGAAGCATTTTTCCCCCTCACGTGCACTGACGCAGCAGAGCTGAGGTGGACCTTGCTCTATATAAACCAGGCCGAATCGGAAATACTATTACCTATATATGTGTTGCACGTTAGTTTGCCTGGCAATTAATAGGCCAATATTATGAGGGTCTGAGATCATTTCTGGGTTGAATCTAACCTCCCTCTCCCTCGTACCCAAAAATGAAGGAAAATAACGAATAACGATGACCATACAGGAACACTGCCACTCATCCAGTGTTCGTGAGTCATCATGGTGTGCGCGGTGTTCCTGTGGCCAGCTGGACAAACTTCAGTACCAGCGGACGTGACAATGTGGGTCACGCCAGCGGCAGTACCAGGTCATTATGGATGCTGTTTAGCTCTTCTTCATTCACGAACTCTCCATGATTCAGTGGGCTTCAAAAAAGAGCTTGAATAATGCGATGCTTGAACAACACATGTATGGATTCTTCATGCTGAATAACTGAATTTTCATCAAGCCATACAAGATATATGTGTATCGCGACGATCAAGCTCTTACCATGATACCTGCAGTGCCCATCCAGTATTGACAAATATACTCATACCCTAGTATTAAATACACCTAACCACGGCCATATCAATTAACACTTCCACTAGGAAAACAGATTTAGATTACACCTGAATATTAAAGTTTATTTAAATGTGAATGTGTGTGTGTGTGTGTGTGTGTGTGTGTGTGTAATCACCTATTTGTATTGTACAGAAGGAAGTTTTACACTCGTGGTGCTCAACTCGTAAATCTTCTCTCCTATTACACAACTTTTTAAACATCATTATGCTGTCCCCAGTTGTTATTTCCACATACAGTGTGTTCCACTTGTCATCTATTATTATGATGTTAAAGCTCTTCTTTATATCTTTAACAAGTGTCTTGCTTGATTTCATGTGGTCTTCTGGTTTTCCATTCCCGCAGCTCTCGAAAAACTGTTCACTGTCTTTGTAATTAGACTAGTTCAAAACCTTTAACGATATGAACAGGTCACCCCTTACTCATCCATGGGAGGTTATTCTAAAGCAAGCCTCTAGCCTTTCCCTATGACTCAACTTACTTAATTCTGGTACCATCTTTTTTTCGTCTCCTGTGAACCTTCTCTATCATCTCTGGTTCTTTAAGTGCGGCGACCAAACTTAAGAAGCATATTCTAATTTTGGACTCATGTAGGACGTGAACAGCTTACTAAATATTTCCTTAACCATGAGCTAAAATGAAATGCTACATAACATTTGCAAATAGGCAATTGCTTCTGTAAATTGTTCTCCTGTGGTAGAACCCAAGCGACAGTTTAGGAACGATGTCAACTCCCAGGTCTCTCTCTCTCACAGGTTCCTGCAGCTTATAACCTACTGGATAATATTCATTTCGGGGTCCTTCATTACATTTACTCATGTTCTCATGTTGAACTTCATCAACCAGCATCACACGGCAGGTGTGTGTGTGTGTGTGTGTGTGTGTGTGTTATCAAAGTGCCTCCCCGCCGAAGCGAACTAGCGTCAGGAACAAATGAACAATGGCCTCATTTATACACATGCATTCTGTCCATCATGCATACTGTACCGTGCGAGCCTACCATCTACAACCAAGCCCTATATTTATCTTGACGGCATCGTATACCCTGATTCAGTCAGTTTGTTGCATCCCATTTCCGCCCCCACGCCCTTTTGGTGCCTAGACTCCAGTACCTCATAGCCAACTTCACTCCATCCTCTCACTTTCTTTGGTCACTTCTCAACTCCCTGGAAGATGAAGTACCGAACTACTTAAAGTGTTCTAAAAAAAAATCCCCTCCACTTACATATCTTTGAAAATGTGTTAATGACTTCAATTTTTAATGATTTCAAAAAAGTTGAAAAAAAGGAATAAAAGATTTAGCAGTTAATGAATAATAAACAGCCATGGCACAACACGAGCGGCAACACCGTCATTGGATTGGCTCAGAGATTAAATTTCGGACTAATTGTTCCACTGGTGACATATACATGAAACCTAACATGAAAACACCGCAAGAACCAGGAAATTAGTGTGTGTGAGAGAGAGAGAGAGAGAGAGAGAGAGAGAGAGAGAGAGAGAGAGAGAGAGAGAGAGAGAGAGAGAGAGAGAGAGAGAGAGAGAGAAACATTTTCATCCGTTTCCAGTATGACCAAAGCACACGTCTGTGATTAACGACATTTCTATCCATTACATTTTCACTCTTAATCTGAATACTGCTGTCAAATACCACTCCACATATATACCTTTATTTAAGCAGAGTACTGAAACTCACAGAAACGATGCAACCATCTTGCCACAGATACAGTCTCTGTTTGCAAGCCATGCAAACACTGCTCATTTCACTGGATCCCCAAATTACATGAGTGCGGATGGTAGAGTGTCGTCAACAGACTCGCGGGCAGCGCTAGATATGAGTATAGCTATAGACATTACTTCAGCAGCGCCACAGTGCATCACGCTCAGGGAAGAATATATGGTACGTCTAGATACCTCACTTGAAGGATTGTATTACAGATGAAGCTTTTCTGGTTAATGCTACCTACCCGAGGGTTATCCTGGTTAATGCTACCTCCCCGGGACTTGCCGTGGTTAATGGTACCTCTTGCAGGTGGAGGCCACCCTGGTTAATATAACCTCCCGGGAGGTGGGGTGGGGGGAGGGTTGCTTAAGACGCACTGTGAATACGCCTTTGAAGTAATGATTCAAGTCACTGAATGTTAATATTACAAATGCTATGTAATAGGTGTGGTCTTTGACAACCCTCTCTCCAATAACAGTCGAGGTCTGCAAGAGCCAAGATTCACCTTTGGTTGCGAAATGACATCCATCAAAGAGTCGGTGACAATAAACAGAGCTGTTCCATTTCCTTGTAGTTCCCTTGGCATCTCTCGTAGATGATGCAAAATACAGGAACTCTTAATGAAAGGCAAAATCAGTGGCTGTTCAAGAGTTAAGGAGAAGTTAATGTCTGGTAGTCATGAGGCGACTGATACGAGGATGTTTGTGGCAGGAACCACGCCGCTGCGTTGGGCGGCTGTCCACAAGCTATCACCAGTCGTTCGGCGGAGGTGACACTATCATTACTTCACCACAAAGGCACGAGGGCCAGCATTGTCTCTCAGGAGGCAAAACGAACCTTTGCAGAATTCAGCTGTCGATCATAGCCAGCGAAGCATACACACCTGCCCACCACAAAAGAACTTGCTGTCATCACATAATTTGTGTGAAGTATGAGGAAAGTGAGAGAGACAATGGAGGATATGCCTGCAATAATACACAGGCCTCACGGCTACTCCTTTAAACAAAGAGGAATATAGTCCTACTTCTCTTGTTCTACCAGATCTTCATCCCATCAGTCATGGTCTGATCGTTCTTGCTCTGATGCCTGTCACAGCAGTGACAGAGTTTATCAGGCCGTGAAACTCTTCTCTTCTCCAGAGCCACGGAAACCTTTTCGGAATTAATGCAAAGCTGTTGTTATACGAAGAGTCAAGCACAACTTCACGAAAGGACTTTTTATTCTGACTTCGTCTGTAAATCTGTTTGGTCCTTAACCAAAAGCATCTCCAGCAACTTATGTTCTTCAACCTCTCCTCCTCATTTTCGACCTGGGCAGTCTATCTACTGACAGAGACGCTCTTTTCGATATCTTACTTTCCTTCAATTGTGCTCTGGATGGTTCTTCATCTAGTCCTTCTCCCCCACTTTCTCCCACAGCACTTTTGACCCCTACTGTAGCTTTATTGTGCAAATTCTTCCAAGTAATCTCTCGGCTTCAAGTGTGCAAGGCCGCATATCCCCTTGTGTCTTGCAAGAGTGCGCTTCTGAGCTCATTTCAATCCTTGCACGCTTATTGCTTTCATGTTCGAAGACTCAAAATTGGCTTTCTTTTTGGAAACATGCCTTCATGTAGCCAACTCCAAGAAAGGAAACTGTTCTAATACTTCCAGCTATCTACCCATCACTCTCACTTCTGATGTCTCTAATATACTCAAACTTTCCCGCATTTTCACTTCCTCAAATACTTATCATTTTTTCATTATTTCAGAACCCCCGCTCAGTTCACACCGAGCAACGTCCACTGGTGATCTCTCCTCTGTGACTTATCCCTGGCCTTCCTTTATCAGGGGATTTCGGTGAGTCTTTGGTTAGGGAACTTGATATTTCCACCGCATTGGCTTTCGCAACTTCCTTCCTTTGCTTCCCTGCTTCTGTCTGTTCTGTAAAACACAGCTTGTTCTCTAGTCGGTCCGTTGTGAAAGTCATTAACATGGGATGGCTTCTCCCACCTCATCCTTCGTTATTCTGGAGCTCTTCCTCTAAAAGGCTACCGCCCTAGGAGGACGCACCTCACATTTTGGGAACAACTGTCACAGATGATCTTTCCCCAACATGTAACCACATTTCACTCTTTCTCCCGTGGTTCCACTCTGCATACTTCGACTCACCCTAATACTGTACTCGTTTTTTTTCCTTACTGAACTTATCTATTGTCTTGATTCAAAACCGCACAGCATCTTGGAATTGGGAAGCAGTAACCTGGTTAAAGTGAACAAAGCAAAAACGCAATTTCCACTTGTATCTTTTTGTAAATATCGCTCGTTTCCATTTATCGATTTTCAAGCACAACAATTCAACCACATGCTCTAATCTTTTCACCCATCACTTTCCGTCCAGTGTGATGTTGCTGCTTCTAACTTGTTTTACAGATGATATTTCGGACACTGCTCTCGTGGGGCGTGCGAGGTGCGTCTCAGCCACCAAGGCATGGACCTGCGGCACGCGACTGGCTGCTGCCATCCATAAATTGTCTGTGGAGATCAGCTGAATGTTATGATGCCTCGGCCTTTCCTCGAGCAGGAAAAGCATGGAATTCTCTTCCTTGTTTCGTCTTTTCCCCCTTCCTATAACCCTTCCACCTTTAAGAGTAAAATCTACAAACACCAGAAGAACTCTAATAATATCTTCATTCGTTTTCTCAACGTGTCATGCATTGTCGATTCCTCAAAAGAAAGAAAGAAAGAAAAGGCTCTGTTAAGTGAGGATGTTGGAAACAAAAGCAACACCAGGGAAACCTTCTGGACACCCTGTTGTTGTTGTTAGATTCTCAAAGTCTTCGTCAGCACGGGCTCTTGACATACCAACATGTGTGCTGTACTGGACATCAGCCCCTGCAGGAGTAGCAACGACTAGAAAAACTCTTGAAGTACAGAGGCTAAAAGTGAAGTGTCAACGTTATCGTTCTGATCTGAAGTCTCACTTAAGCAGACCGATGCAGCTCACTGTGATGATCTGGTGAAACCTTCACTAACGATGCTTATGTTAGTACGTATCTTTATCTTACTCATTCCACAAGTCTTTCAACTTCAAGACACTGTTAAACGAAATAATTAACAAGAAAAAACATTCCCATGACCGCATTAGAACATGGCCATCATTTGGAAAATGTTAGATATTCATGTGGTTGACGTATTTTGCTTTCAGTCATCTATAAAGAATATGTCAGCTAAGCTCACTCTAAACTACAACAGCCCGTTCCCACAGAGGAAAAACCAATGGGTGGGTTAGCGTTCTCATCAGTGGGGGCGCATCTGGGTACCTTGCAAGAGAAGCTGAGAGTCTTACATCCGGTCTCAGCTGGTTGTCTGCACGGGTTCCGAGCCCACGCTTCTTCGTCTCAGCATCCCTTTCGAGTAACTAACAAGTCAGGATAAGCCTTCTGGCCGTCTGGTTAGTGGTCAAGGCCGAGCGACGGGCGATGGAAATGTGAAACACCATAGGAAGATTACATGCCATGAGCAGGATACAAGCCGTGGGAGGGAGACGTGTGACGAGGCACTGGAAAGTTATACAAGCCATAGAATGGTGACATTACATGGAAAGAATACAAACTATGGGGAAGTGATGATCCATGGGAAGGTTACAATTTACGGGCAAGTTACACACC
Organism: Panulirus ornatus; assembly: GCF_036320965.1. Taxonomy (NCBI): domain Eukaryota; kingdom Metazoa; phylum Arthropoda; class Malacostraca; order Decapoda; family Palinuridae; genus Panulirus; species Panulirus ornatus. The sequence continues at coordinate 8,444,085 of NC_092225.1, forward strand.
AGGAGAAGGATATAAGCCATGGAAAAGCTACAAGCCACAGGAAAGTTACAAGCGATGGAAAGTTTACAAGTCACGGGAACGTTACAAGCAATTAAAAGTTTACAAGCAATGGAAAGAACGTTACAAAACATGGGAAGGTTCCAAATCATGGGTAGCCATAGGAAGGTGACGTTGCTGTAAAGGACACATCATCCTAAGGTTCTAAAACACCCCACACAGCAGACCACAACACACGGCAACACAGGCCTAACCCCAGCTCGTCCATCACATCACAACTTGCCCTTACGTTGACACATAATCCAATCACTGTTAATCATTTTGGTGTAAACACTTCACTTACCATCTGAACTGTTGAGTAATTAATTCTGTAAAACCTAATCCTTGTTAACACTTTCCTCACACTGTAACTTCCAACCCACTTCAGTCACTGAGGCTCCAGTCCTCTGATCATTTGTGCACCTTCTATTCTCTATTGCGCCACCGTTCGCAGGAGGGGCAGGAGTACACTCTAAATTCATCTTTCCCGCGGCAAAAATCAAGATCAAGCGTCCATCTGCTGCCAGCGACAGGCCGCTGGCCTGGTGCACACAGTGAAGGAAAAACAAAAAAAAATTCCAAGGAATCTCCCCGGATGGCTCCGATGAATTTCGAAATAATCGATACGACTCGTGTTGTCTCTGTAGAGTTGGTGAGCGTGAATTTGAGTTGTGGTATCACAATGTTTCATACAAAAATGTGGCAATTTCTTTTTACCGTGTGTACCTTCATGTCTAATCTTAAAACATCCTGCATTTCCTTTTCTCGTCACTCTCGGTTCCTCTTAAGAAATTACCTAAGCAATGACTGTATTATTCAAATAAATATAAGTGATTGATATAAATCTAAGACCTGGGAATTTGATTTGATAAATGTATTCAGTGACGCCAGAAGTGATCAAAACTACATGAGTTATTGCCATTCTTTTGTTAACCAGAAGATCTATATCTACATCTACTGCCTTTTCAGTTATCTTAACTGTTAACAAGCGGGTAAAAGTAATGTAGAGACTCAGGAGGAATGGCGCTGAAATATTATGTTTGAAATGTGATCGGAATTATAAGGCGTGAGAGGCTGGCAACTGCCTTTCGAGTTTTACCTCTGCCGAAGCAAAATGTGTGAGCACATGATGACAACACTTTCAGAATAATTGCCTAGTGTCCCTAGAGCTAGCAATTTTATTGTGTGCAAAGGGCTTTGCAGCAATTTTAGCCATGAAGAAATGATTCGCTAGTGCGCAAAATGGTAAAATGCCAAACGTCCAGTTACTTCGACGCTGTGTATGAATAGGTTAATAACGAAGTATAACCTACACGTGTGCCTGCATGTGTGCTTGGCCAACGCCATATGTACATACGGTCCCCCTAAGAAGAACTATAACTATTTCTGTGAAACGACATGACAACATGGACGAAGAATATTGAGAAACGCCTTTTGCTTTGGCTTCACACCGGTAACCTGCTTTCAGTAAATTGTAATATATCGATTGGTACAGACATTTCCTATCACATGCCATGATGAATATTATTATGATTTCATATTTCGATGGAAACAACTGTAAAGTGAGGCTATCATGATTATTAAGAAATTTGTTTAATATTCACGCGCCCCAGCCCTACCTAGACAACGCGAGTCTTAGTGATCCTTTCAAAATTCTTCGGACCAATAAGGGAGGATAGTATTTTCTTACCGTATGTAGACCATGTGTAGACCCAACAAATAAATGATCTTTACGGATGGATCCGACGCATTTCAAAAAGAACACTACAACTGTTGTCACGGTAGGGTTGGCAGGCGCACACTGAGAAATATATATATATATATAAGTCATGCATGGCTACCATTGTGAGGCAAAATCCTGGCACTTTTTTTTTCAGAATCCTTTGTCCGCTGTGTCAATTTTTCGAACGCAAAAATGCATTTCTTCTTTTTCCGTGTACAATGTTATCAAGTTCAGTACTCTTAAAGGAGAGGAGGCCTTAGGGAGGGGCAAGCCGGGCAACCTCCCACGGCCTCACATCTTAAGGGCCCCTATATATTTACGTGTTATTTGCATCATCGATGTTGGATGATGATATTTTCAATGTAGTCTCACGGATACGGGGAGGTGAAAGTAAAAATAGTTTGCCTTGCGAAGAAGTCTTCAAAATCAAGCCTTCCTTCTCTAAGGGCACCCAAATGACATTCATGACCAGAACTCCAACAACCTTAAGGCCACCTCTGTTGTGAGTTGTTTAATGGTCTTGTGTGTATCTACAATACATACATATGTATTGTAGAAAACCTCCCCTCCTTGTATTTTAACTTTCTGAATGGGGAAACAGAAGAAGGAGTCATGCGGGGAGTGCTCATCCTCCTCGAAGGCTCAGATTGGGTTGTCTAAATATGTGTGGATGTAACCAAGATGAGAAAAAGGGAGAGGTAAGAAGTATGTTTGAGGAAAGGAATTTGGATGTTTTGGCTCTGAGTGAAACGAAGCTCAAGGGTAAAGGGGAATAGTGGTTTGGGAATGTCGAGAGTAAAGTCAGGGGTTGGTGAGAGGACAAGATCAAGGGAAGTAGCAGCACTACTCCTGAAGCAGGAGTTGTGGGAGTATGTTATAGAGTGTAAGAAAGTAAATTCTAGATTGATATGGGTAAAACTGAAGGTGGATGGAGAGAGATGGGTGAAAATTGGTGCCTATGCACCTGGTCATGAGAAGAAAGATCATGAGAGGCAAGTGTTTTGGTAGCAGCTGAGTGAGTGTGTCTGCAGCTTTGATGCACGAAACCGGGTTATAGTGATGGGTGATTTGAATGTAAAGGTGAGTAATGTGGCACTTGAGGGGTATAATTAGTGTACATGGGATGTTCAGTGTTGTAAATGGAAATGGTGAAGAGCTTGTAGATTTGTGTGCTGAAAAAGGACTGGTGACTGGGAATACCTGGTTCAAACAGAGAGATATACATAAGTATGCCTATGTAAGTCGGAGAGATGGCCAGAGAACGTTATTGGACTACGTGTTAATTGAAAGAGACTCGTGAAAGAGAGACTTTTGGATGTTAATGTGTTGAGAGGGGCAACTGGAGGAATGTCTGATCATTATTTTTTGTGGAGGCGAACGTGAAGATTTGTAGAGGTTTTCAGAAAAGAGAGAGTGTTGGGGTGAAGAGAGTAGTGAAAGTAAGTGAGCTTGGAAAGGAGACGTGTGTGGAAATACCAGGAGAGATTAAGTGCAGAATGGAAAAAGGTGAGAGCAAGTGATGTAAGGGGAGTGGGGGAGGAATGGGATGCATTTAGGGAAGCAGTAATGGCTTGCGCAAAAGATGCTTGTGGCATAAGAAAGGTGGGAGATGGGCAGATTAGAAAGGGTGGTGAGTGATGTGATGAAGTAAGACTGTTAGAGAAAGAGAAGAGAGAGGCGTTTGGACGATTTTTGCAGGGAAGTAGTGCGAATGACTGGAAGATGTATAAAAGAAAGAGACAGGAGGTCAAGAGAAAGGTGCAAGAGGTGAAAAAGGACAAATGAGAGTTGGGATGAAAGAGTATAATTAAACTCTAGGGAGAGCAAAAAGATGTTTTGGAGGGAGGTAAATAAAGTGCGTAAGTCAAGAGAACAAATGGGAACATCAGTGAAGGGGGCTAAAGGGGAGGTAATAACAAGTAATGGTGAAATGAGAAGGAGATGGAGTGAGTATTTTGAAGGTTTGTTGAATGTGTTTGATGATAGAGTGGCAGATATAGGATGCTTTGGTCGAGGTGGTGTGCGAAATGAGAAGGCCAGGGAGAATGGTTTGGTAAACAAAGAATAGGTAGTGAAAGCTTTGCGGAAGATGAAAGCCGGAAAGACGGTGGGTTTGAATGGTATTGCAGTGGAATTTATTAAAAAAAGGTGGTGACCGTGTTGTTGACTGGGTGGTAAGGATATTCAACGTATGTAGGTTAATGGTGAAGTGCCTGAGGATTGGCGGAATGCATGCATAGTGCCATTCCACAAAGGCAAAGGGGATAAAGGTGAATGTTCAAAGTACAGAGGTATAAGTTTGCTGAGTATTCCTGGGAAATTATATGAGAGGGTATTGATTGAGAGGATAAAGGCGTGTACAAAGCATCAGACTGGAGAAGAGCAGTGCGGTTTCAGAAGTGGTAGAGGATGTGTGGATTAAATGTTTGCTTTGAAGAATGTATGTGAGAAATACTTAGAAAAACAGATGGATCTGTATGTAGCATTTATGGATCTGGGGAAAGCATATGAGAGAGTTGATAAAGATGCTCTGTGTAAGGTATTAAGAGCATTTGGTGTGGGAGGTAAGTCGCTAGAAGCAGTGAAAAGTTTTTATCAAGGATGTAAGACTTGTGTACGAGTAGGAAAAGAGGAAAGTGATTGATTCCCAGTGAATGTCGATTTACGGCAGGGGTTGTTTAATTTGTTTATGGATGGGGTTGTTAGGGAGGTGAATTCCAACAATGTTATATAGTTGCGAGGCGTGGGCTATAGATAGGGTTGTGTGGAGGAGGGTGGATGTGTTCGAAATGAAATGTCTGAGGACAATATGTGGTGTGAGGTGGTTTGATCGAGTAAGTAATGAAAGGGTAAGAGAGGTGCGTGGTAATAAAAAGGATGTGGTTGAGAAAGAAGAGGGTGTATTGAAATGGCTTGCTCACATGGAGAGAATGAGTGAGGAAAGACTGACAAAGAGGATATATGTGTTAGAGGTGGAGGGAACGAGGAGAAGTGGGAGACCAGATTGGAGGTGGAAGGATTGAGTGGAAAAGATTTTGAGAGATCAGGGCCTGAACATACAGGAGGGTGAAAGGCGTGCAAGGAATAGAGTGAATTGGAACGATGTGGTATACCGGGGTCGACGCGCTGTCAATGGATTGAACCAGGGAATGTGAAGCGTCTGGGGTAAACCATAGAAAGTTTTCTGGGGCCTGGATGTGGAAAGGGAGCTTTGGTTTCGGTGCATTACACATGACAGGTAGAGACTGAGTGTGAACGAATTTGGCCTTTGTTGTCTTTTCCTAGTGCCACCTCGCGCGCGCGGGGGGAGGGAGGTGCCATTTCATGTGTGGCGGGGTGGCGACGAGAATAGATGAAGGTAGCAAGTATGAATATGTACATGTGTATATATGTATATGTCTGTGTATGTATACGTTGAAATGTATAGGTATGTATATGTGCGTGTGTGGGCGTTTATGTATATACATGTGTATGTGGGTGGGTTGGGCCATTCTTTCGTCTGTTTTCTTGCGCTACCTCGGTAACGCGGGAGACAGCGTCTAATTACAATAAAACATATATATATATATATATATATATATATATATATATATATATATATATATATATTGGATAGAGTTGTGCGCAGGAGGATGGATGTGCTGGAAATGTTTGAGGACAATGTGTGGTGTGAGGTGGTTTGATCGAGTAAGTAACGTAAGGGTAAGAGAGATGTGTGGAAATAAAAAGAACGTGGTTGAGAGAGCAGAAGAGGGTGTTTTGAAATGGTTTGGGCACATGGAGAGAATGAGTGAGGAAAGATTGACCAAGAGGATATATGTGTCGGAGGTGGAGGGAACGAGGAGAAGAGGGAGACCAAATTGGAGGTGGAAAGATGGAGTGAAAAAGATTTTGTGTGATCGGGGCCTGAACATGCAGGAGGGTGAAAGGAGGGCAAGGAATAGAGTGAATTGGAGCGATGTGGTATACCGGGGTTGACGTGCTGTCAGTGGATTGAATCAAGGCATGTGAAGCGTCTGGGGTAAACCATGGAAAGCTGTGTAGGTATGTATATTTGCGTGTGTGGACGTATGTATATACATGTGTATGGGGGGGGGGTTGGGCCATTTCTTTCGTCTGTTTCCTTGCGCTACCTCGCAAACGCGGGAGACAGCGACAAAGCAAAAAAAAAAAAAAAAAAAAATATATATATTGCAAAAGACAACAAGGTAAGTATAGGTAAACACAGCTACAAAGGTTGTGGCTGTGTTTACTCATACTTACCATGGTATGGAGGATGGCTCACAAGCCAGTAACACTCCACATCCATATCTGGACTACATGATATATATATATATATCCCCCCCCCCCCTCTCTCTCTCTCTCTCTCTCTCTCTCTCTCTCATCCCTGGCGGTGCTCGTGGCAGAGCAAGACGTGAGGGATCTCGCTCTAATTCCCCCTCATATGTCTCTTCCGTCCCCCTACGTCTTCCTCCCTCCCTCTCCCCCCCCAAGCGCCGCCCGCCCAGGTCTCTCCCGCCAATTTCCTGTCATTACCGTGTCTGGGGCCTTGATGACGCTTCTTATACCCCCGGCATTCGTATAAGTCACGTCGTCTAGCCGTGATGTCCTCGACCAAGATGACGCAGTAACGAGTCGCCGTAAATGGACCTGTGACGTCGAGGATTTTCCTCATTGTCTATTATACCACACGTGAACGCTCCTCCTCGTAACGTCGCGTGAGTTGTATTCTCACATGCTGAATGAGTCATCTCACGAAGACTCGGATGCTTTAAAGAGGTTTGTAGAGGAGCAAAATGTAATTTTCAGAATCAAGGATCTTGGTGTAATTCTAACATGGATCATATATCTTCATCAGCTATAATCTCTTTATATGTATGTAATCGTCACCTCTTCCTTCGCTCTCCTTTACTTTACTTCCTTTTTATCCTCAGGTCATAAACTTGCAATACAGTCCGTCTATTCTATCTTCCCATACTCTATCTCTCTAGGATCTATTCTGCCTTTTAACATCTTAATCTAATCAATGATTTCATCTCTAATATCTAGGTCCAATATCTACACAATAATGAATCACTCCCGTCTGTCTATCCTTGATCTGTTGACACAGCGAAGGTGCAAGACGCAGGATAACTACCCCGTATCCCCCTCCACACACAGAGTAATTCTTCCATCTCCTTGGCAGAATAGAAACTTCTAGCTGCTGGGGTAAAAAGAATTATCGGGAAGATATCAATGTTGAATGGGAAAGCTGTGATAGCACTATGGAAGGTATGATAAGGGTAAATGGTGGGGTGAGTGATTATTCCACTGAACAATGGCATCTGCCGTTCAGGATGTGGTGGCCAGAAAGGATGGAGTGCGGTGGTGAGGAAGTGTGGTGGCCACGGAGGAAGAGAGTGTTGGTTAAGGGGAAGAGTGTGGTGGCCAGGGAGGATAGGCGTGATGGTGATGAGTGGTAGATAGGGTTGGATGGACATGGTGAGGTTGGGGGAGGGTGTGGCAGCCATCATCAGGAAGTAGTAGAAAAGGGACCAGAGGAGCAGAATCTGCTGAAAATGTGTAAGTGTTATGAAATCCTAAAAGTTATAACTTAAATTAATCATTACTGTTATATTATTAGTCCCTAACCTATTCTAAATTCTATACGCCAATCTAACTTTAAAAACTTTCTATTCTATCCATAACATGACTGTCTCTAGGCACCATACTTCAACCCCTGCCCCTGTTCAAAACCCTCCTTCTCCTTCTACACCGGTATATCCTTACTCCTATTCTACTAACCCCACATCTGTCTAGTCTTCAGGTTTTTCTATCTTTCATCCCACATTCACTTTACCCTAACCTCCAAGTACCAATTCCATGTTCACTATTTCCTTGTCTCCTTAAACTTACACTCACAACCTTATCTCCCTATATCCATACCCGACATCAGGCCATTCTATCCAATTTTCCGAAGTCTAATTTCATAAATCGTTCTTCTAACCCTTCTCTCCATGCTTTAATTCCCAGATCACACACATTTCCCATTTTCTGTTTTAATTCTACGTGCCCCATTCGAAATATCCAAACAATATAGTAATTCTCCATCTAGATCATATGAATTCAAGAAAACACACGCACATAAGTGCACACACTTCCTCCTCTGCTCCAGCACTGATGCTCCCATTCGTTCCCTTGTTCTCTTCTCATTATCAACATTCTTCCAAAATATTTTCTTCTCCACCCTGAAGTCTTCGGATACTCTCTCACCCGAACTTTCATTTGCCCCCTTTTTCAGCCATCCACACCTTCCTCTTAACCTTCGGCGTCTTTTGAAAATCTCCCATTAACTTGTACTTCTTGCCCCTTTTCTCTTTCACAGATAACACTCTCGTCCCACCACTCACTACTCTCACAACTCTACATAACATCTTCCTCATGCCACACACTTATCTCGCACATGAAAGCACTGCTTCTCTAGATATCTTCTATTCATTGCCCACTCTCCTAATTTCGCTCACTCTTACTTTTTTTTCTATTTTGCACCCAGTCTTTCCTGGTATCTCTTCACACAAATCTTTTTCCAAACTCGCTTACTTTTACCTTTCTCGTTCTATCCATATAATTTCCTCTTTTCCTAAATCCTCTATAAGCTTTCATCCTAGCAAACACAAAGCGGTCATCAGAAATCCTACTAGGTGCCCCTCTCAGCATATTTACTTCCAGAAGTCTCTCACTAGTACGCTAGTCAATTAGCATATACTTCAGTAACGCCTCTCAGCCACATATGCCTGTACGTGTCACTCTTTTCAGACAATATATTCCTAACCTTCAATCCTCTCTTAGCAAATAACTTCACAAGCTGTTTGCCATTTTCATTCCCAATTGGTTATGCCCTTAGTGGCCAGATTAACCACTCATGCATTCAAAGCACCCATCACTAGTACTCGATCCCTTGCACCAAATTGCTGACGCACTTACTCATTTCTTTCCAAAACACTTACGTCTTTTCCTCCCTTCTCTCGCTACTAGGTTCATAAGCACAAACAGTTACCCATCTCTCTTATTCCACTTTCACTTTCATCCTCGTCAACCTATCTCCCTCACACTAACCCTAGACATCATCCCTAGTACATTCCCAAACTATTCTTCCCCCTTCCCCATGGGCTTTGTGCGCTCAGAACCGGAACATCCAGGTTCCTCTCCCCCAAACCATTCTACACATCACTTCTTTGTTCTTATTCTGGTTACATTCGTGCATATGCACTGATCATCCTCACTCGCTCGTTCCCCTAAGGTCACAATGACTCTTCAGTTACCTTGTTACTTTCTACATTTTTCCTCTACATTTCCCGCCCACCAACAAAGCTGTATGAGAAATCTGTGGAAACAACTGCAACTACATATTTCAAACGTTTCTCGGCGACCACATCAAGTAATGACACCCATCTCTGCTCTTAATGAAGTCCTGTTAATCATACTGTTAAGCAGGAGTTGAGGGAATGCTGAAGACCTCATTGGCTAAATGTTGCTCAGTCATAGGCCTCTGACCTACCCGGCAGGCCAGTGTACAGTATGCCGTATCTACGGAAACCCCAGGTGACTCTGCCCGGCGGAAGTGTAGTGCATCTTGCTCCCTGGGCTGCGAGGTTACCACAGACCTCCTCACCTCCTCGTGTTTCCACGTTAGGCCTCCTCAGCCTCTACATAACATCATGTTCTAATCTTATATTTGTTATAATCTTTAAGTCAATCTCGAAATTACTGTGATGATAGTTCTTTTAGAATCTCCTACATCCTTCAGTTATATCCTGACTCCTAAGACCTTACCCTGAGGCTTTAAAGTTACCAAAAGTTCTGAAATTTCATTCTGACTCCCCAGGTGCCTCGCGTTGTAACTCAGGACACCGAGTACTGACTTCCTAACTCTACAGCTCTCTCCAGAAGGCATTTAGACTTACCAGATAACGATAGTTCAGTGGATCTGTTGTCCATCCCTCAACCTTACTCTGTCTTGCAATGTCCCTTCGTAGGAACATTGATCAAGTAATAAAAGGGTATGAGAGAGGTGTGGTAATAAGACCAGTATTATTCAGAGTGCTGAGGAGGCTGCGCTGAAATGGTCCTGGACGTATGGAAAAACTGTGTTAGTTCTTGATGTTTCTTTGTTCAACCATTCATTTGTATCTCCATCTACAAATAAACAATCAATCTGTTCTCCAAGGCTGCATCTGTACATACAGACACGAACGACATTCTACTTCATCTAATTCTCAACTCCCTCGTCTCTAATATTGTTAAGTATTTCCTCAGAGACTGACAACTGTTTTTTAGGACGCATCTCTTACCTATTGAAGAACTGACTATACTTGCTAGACAGTGATCTGTTCCTGAAGAACCTCTCTCTACCAGAACGTAGTCTCACAGATGAGTGATGAAGAGGGCGAACTGATCACGCCATTGACGCAAATGGTAGGTACAACAGGTGTGGTGATCACGCTGCTAACGTAGATGGTACTGACACAGAGCATGCCGATCACGCCACTCATGCAGGTGGCACAGACAGAGGTTGTGCTGATCATGCCACAAACGCAGGTGCTACAAACAGAAGCTGTGTTGACCACAACATTAGCGTAGGTGGTACAGACAGAAGCTGTGTTGATCACAACACTAGCATAGGTGCTACAGACAAAAGCTGCGTTGATCACAACACTAGCGTAGGTGGTACAGACAGATGCTGTGTTGATCACACTACTATCGCAGAATGTAAAGGCTGATTACGACACTAACACAAGCAAATCATTCATCTTTCCGTTTTGTGTGTAAACCCGGAACCAGTGTTGCTGCTACATCCCCCAACCTCAGGGGCCAAGTCAGTCAGCCGGTGACAAGGACATACTGTTATTCGTACATGCAGACGTGACTTAGAAGAGTCAAAATTTCTACAAACGTACATACAGTAAATATACGATGATGACAATAGCCTCACTTTACAAAACTTATCCTGGCAAAATCTTTTGCTGATGGAAAGCAAAGAAAACAGGTATTGTGGCCACCTATAAGCCAAGAAGAAAACTTATTGTGGCCACCTATAAAAGCTGTGCTATGGCCATACTTAAGTATTAGTGATACAACTGACCTTTCTCTGCCATTGATAAGCCTTTCCCGATGCAACAATCCTCATCATGACCACATAAGATCATATCTTCGTGGCGGAACAAATCTTATCTTGGCCATGTAAAAGCATAGGTGATCGGACAAAACTTAACGTGGCCACATAAAGCCAAAGGTATTGGAACGAAACCTACCATGGCCACATATGACAGGTCAGATTCTATCTAGGCCACAAAGGCCCTTCAATGACCTGACAAATGCTTAAAGAAACTAAGCCCACAAAAAGCCAAGAACATCAACTCTCTCCACATCAAAACTGCTCCAGCTGCAAGGGACCTACCTGGGCTAAGATATCTTTCAATTTTCTTAAGAAATATAGTTTTGTTCTCATAGAATCCTGAAACCCTTATGGGAAATCATGGACATACAGATAATTAAATATAAATGGAAAGGGAGACTGAATCCTATAAAATAACCTCAAAAAGTAAAATTTCCATTGCACCTCTGGAACAATATCTTTTTTCTCCCGAATTTTGATTCTTCTATAGCCTCACCAGTCCAACCCATCTCCCTGCCACTTATTGTGGACTGTACCAACCAAACCTATACAAATTAAGTAGATTATGAATATGATCGAACTAACAGAAGCTTAAACCCCATACAACTCGTTCTGAAATCTCACAACACCTGAGCAGAAACTAAAAAATTCTGCTTGTACTTAATTTTCCTCTTTTTCTTTGCATCACAAAATGTTTAGATTCTACTTTCGTTATGGGAGGTAGTAAAACTTTCAAAATCTACCTTAACTTCAGGATAGCAGAACAGAACCAAACCTTTGATAACTTGCTCCAACCACAAAGAACCTATCTCTGCCCGCAGTAATCTTCCTTAATCCCAGAAGACCGAACTTAACTTTTCAGAACCTACCCAAGTTCTACATGAGCAACAGAAGACTGCCATAAATCATACCTAAAGCCCCGAAGAGAAAGGGCCGTAATTCCCAGATGCACCGCAACCCCTACCGCTACTCTGCATCACCCCCATCTATCTCCACCACCCCGCTCAACCCGAAGCCGCCCTCAGCCCGTATCACCTACGAGCAGTTGCCAAAAATTCCTTCAAGTGAAAAATTGGTGTGGGTCGGAGGGCGCGAGTTGGCAGTTGTCCGGGCGTCGGTTTGGACACACGGTCCAGGCACCTCCCGCCTCCCGGCTGGTGAGGGGATGTGAGGGACTGGTGAAGGCTGTGCAAGTTGGTGAAAGCCCTGGGGAGCGGATGAGGGCTGTGAGGGTTGTGGGGGGCTAGTGACGGCTGTTGAGGGCTGGTCAGGGCTAAGAAGGCTGATGAAAGTTGTGGGAAGTTGGTGAGGGCTGTGGGGGCTGGAGAGGGTTGTAGGGGCTGGTGAGGGCTGTAGTGGTTGGTGGAGGTTGTGGAGGATGGTGACGGGAGGGGGGGGGGGGGGTCGTAGGACACTGATGCCAGGAGGTCTACGAAAAACTGGAGAGGTCTATCTTAAGTGACGCAGGAGAGGGCTATGGTTCGCTGATGAGGGCCGTGTGATGCTGGAAAATGTTATGGATCGTTAGGAAGGATGTGTGTGTGATGCCGGGAGACGCTGCGGGATTCTGATGAAGACTTTGATCCTTGGGAAGGGTTTTGGGAAGCTGAGGAGGATTGAATGACGCTGTTTAGGTCTGTAGGAAGCTGAGATGGGATGTGTGATATTGGTTAGAAATACAGGACGACGAGGTAGTTGAAAAAAGGCTGGAGAAAATTGTTGGACGATAACGGGGACTGTAGAATGTTGAGTTAGCTGTGGGAAATTCAGGAAGGCTTTGGAATACTAGGGAGCAGTATAGGTTCCTGGGGTGGGCTGTGGAACGTTGGGGAGAACTATGGGGAGTCAGGACAGCTTTGAAACACTGAGAAGAGCTGTAGGGAACTAGGACAACCAGGAGGGCCACAAAAAAGAGCTGTGGGTTGCCGTAAAGGAGAATGAGATGCTGAGAAGGGCTACGGGACACTGGGTAACATTGTTGGAGGTCAGGGTTATCTGTGGTATTTGAGAGGGAGATGTGCCACGCTGAGTAGGTTGTGTGGAGTTGAGGGAAGAGGAGTGGGCGGGAAGCTCCCTAGGGAAGGCTGTGTAATCGTGGCAAGACTTTACAGACCTTGGTACAGTCGATGTACCGATGGTGAGCGTGGGCTGAGGTTAGATGGAAGTACGAGGCGACTAAATGAAAGTGCTAGGAAGTTAGAGGGAGTTAGAGGGAACAGAAAGAGTGGCGCTGGGGGGAAAGCAATGTAGATACTGATAGGAGAGTGTGGGTTTTCTAATGGTGGTATGGAAACGAAGACGACGCGGTACGGGTTGAGAATGATAACGTGAGGACAGCGAGGCTGGTGTGGTATTAAAGAGGAAGCTGGGTGTTGGGAAGCGCGCGCGCACGTGATTATCTCATATGATGACAGACATGGCACGGACAAATGATATGCCGCAAATAAGGCCATCTCAGGGGAAGGAAAAAATTTGAAGAGAAAAAAAAAGAGAAATCATTCAAGGTTTGCAGGTGTTTGTTGACCTGACTCGTAAAAGAAAAAAAGGTTATATGAAGAAGGAAAGACAAAAGAAGAAAGAGAATTCCACAGCTTAGATGTTCGGGGAAAGAAGGAAGCATAACTGCCAATCCTCGAGTGGCTGATCTCCACACTGAAGTTGTTGGAAGCAGCAACCAAACGCGTGTCACGGGTCCAAACGTTGGGGTTAGGGGACACATCCAGACAGTTCACGAGAACAGTGGCCACAATAATACCTATGGGATAGAGATAGCGCAGCTACATCACGGCGTACGAAAAGGGAAGGTTGAAGAGAGGTGATGCCAGAGGAATTAATGAGACGGAAGGTTGGTGATGCCACTCTAGTTAACAAGGAGGAGAAGGGTGAGCCCAACTAGATATGTTAAGAACTGTATACCGAATTTGGGCAGCCATTCGACTAATAGCACTCAGCTGAGATATTAGAGACACTAACAGAACTGGAGGCCATGATAGCTTATTTGTGTGTGTGTGTGTGTGTGTGTGTGTGTGTGTGTGTGTGTGTGTGTGTGTGTAATGTTAAATCATATGGTTCGTGAGACATGTGTGGGGCTAGCTAGGGTGATCTGGGGGTTGACAAGCGTGCTGCGGGAGAGAGTTGAATGGAGTTGGTGAAGGACAGGGCAAACGAAGTGATGAGATGAGTCAGAGACCATGATGCTGGGTCTGACATAATGGCACACTGTAATGTGGTGGTGGGTTAGACTGGACGATGAGAGGATGGAGATGGGACAACAAGGATGGTGTGAGGTTGATGTAGGTTGAGGTAGTTTTGAAAAAGCTGAGGCGGGGATGAGCAAAGCATTATCAGGTTAAGGAAGATAGGGATGGGGCTACTGCCGAAGGTGTGTGGGGTCACTGACGGAGGTGTGAGATTGAGGACGGGGCTGTGGAGCCTGAGAGCGTGATGCGCGGTGGCTGGTGAGGATCATGTCAGGTTACTGGGGACTGTGTGTTCCGGTGGGTGAGTATGGTGCATGTGGCATGAACATGGTGGAGAGAGAACGTGCTTGGGTACAGTGTTCTATGGTACTTGTGTCGTACATCACTATGGTATGAGAGTAACAGGTGTGTAACCAACACACAATATAAGACATCAAATCTACTTGTTTCACGCGTATGATGTCCAGCTTTGAGAGATACGAAAGAGTACGTGTATCAGCCATACTATGAACCATCACTCACTATCCATCTCATAAAACTGAGGATGATGACCCTGAGAGCCACTCATGAAACATACCCTGAAGAATCCCTCATGTCTGTTCGACCACCTCATACGTAATGATGTTAGCTTCTCACATTAACAATGCTATCAGCTACGAAGAAAGATTTCTTCAGAAGATTAAACACAAGGGAAGAAGTGGAAGAGAGAGAAGATGAAAAAGACAAAAAAAAAAAAAAGGAAAGTGTATGGGGGAGGAACGAGTGAGTGATAATCTCGGTCAAGAAAGATATGGTGGTAGATAAAGACTGTGGCAGAGGGTAGGGTGAGGCTGGTGTGGCAGACTGGGTCAGGCAAGCCATCAGCCGGCGCGCTGGCAATCCCTCCACCTTCCCTCACGACGCTGTCTCCATGGGCGACCGAGGCCGTCCGCTCCACTACCCACAATTTGAATTTATTTTCCATCAATTTGTTTTCCGCTCCCATTCAGAGCAGCGACCAGCTCTGGCAAAACGATGCTTAGTTCTTCCTCTACGACATTATGAGGAGTGCGGGAGAGGCACGAGGCCATGAATAAGGTGATTGTAAGATCGCTGACCATTATCAACCAGATAACTGGTAAAAACCAGTTGACAGTTATCTGGTGCATGACACATTAACAGCCTACACGATCATAACTCTCGCTCAGCATTCTATTAGAACAAAACTTGTATGGAAATACAATCCGGTCTTCATAATCTTAAGAAAAGAGAGAAAAATGGGACAAAAATGCAAGAGCAAAATGCAAAAGGGAACTGAGAAAGAAAAAGGATCTACAGAAATAATTCTAAAGTGAAAGAAACAAGAGGAACAAACACCAGAAGAAAAGTAGATCTGAAAGAACAAAAAGTAGATCACCGAGAATGGCTTTGCAACCACAGTCCTGGCTCGGTCGCTGGAGAGCAAGATACGTCGGACGATAAACCTTCCACGACCCAACCATATCTTGTCTGCTACAGATACATCATTTTCCCTTGATGTTGTGAACATAGATCAAATCAAAGTGGATTAGATACATTGTTTAACTCGTTACAGAGACACAGGATGAGGTTACCTCGTCCAGTCCATGTCGGTGCTTTCGAGAGCATGAGAGGAATTGGTACTATGTGCTGCTAAGTCAGTGAAACATTACATTGTACTAGAAAGCATATATTTGTGAACAGTATTGCCTGGTTCATCACACACACACACACACACACACACACACACACAGACACACACACACACACATATTCCTAAGCACGTGCAATTTAGTAATGTCCTCATGAGAAATTCTACGAGAATCTAGTTTCTCAGTTATATTTTCATATATCTTTTTTACATATCACCAAAATAAGAACTTAGGAAAATACAACACAAGACAACGCTATGCAAACCTACATAATCAAAATACACGTCAACAGTGATCAATCACACAGGGACTTACGAGGAGTGAGAACATACACTTCCTCCCTGAGTCATCAGGCACTGATGCTCTGAATCTTTAGAACCCTTTGAGCCACACGATTCGATCCCTGAGCACGACATTGCAGCCCTTAGGTATGATTGGCTGGTCTTTCACCAGATCCCCTGAGGGTCAGGTAAGGGTTTAGTAAAAGGCCAGGGCATCATGCCCAAGGAGTTTCGGTAAACCGCACAGGAATCCCCTGGAAGATTAGAACCACAATTGAAACTAATTATTCTAATGGCTTTAAAAATATCTGGTTTATTCAGCGCGGTGAAAAGACAACTAGAAAAGGGATTTTCTGCGCAACAGCATCACAAATCCCGGCCTTGTGATCGAGAGGCTGTGGAGTATTTGCTCCATGAAGGTCTTCCAGTCTTCTGACGGATTACCTAACTTCTGTCCCCCAAGAGGATGGTCCTACATCGTTTGTAGGGACGATGGCGGTACAGAGGTTAAGAGCCGTCGACAGTGCACAGGAGAATACATCCACGAACAATCGTTATCAGAGTCTGACGTTCTGATCAATGCTCTATGGCGATATATTATAATCTCAAGCCACTTGGTTCCTGCAAAGAAGTAGTCTCTCCCGAGCACATATGCCAATATGATCCTGCCGTAGAAATTTTCAAACGATCTGCTTCATCAATTATCATGGGACATGTTCGGATGAGGTACGCCAAAAAAAAAATTGCTGATCACAGTGATGTCGGTTGCGCGAAGAAGTCATTGACTCTGTCACCGCAGACCGACAACATTTACAGTGAGGCGAGTGCAGTGACGCTGGGAACATGGTACGGACGTCACCAGGCCAAGTATGTTACGTGGATACATTGGAATTTGAAATAAACATTGAATTCTGTTTCCCTCTGAATCTTAGCTGATCAAGTCTACAGTTATAGATGACTAGATGTGAAGAGGCTACAAACTAACATAAGTTCTGTCGAAGTTAAAAAGAGTTGGCTACATGACACCGGTCCTGTTCCTCCACCACAGGGAGAGATATCATGACCCTGAAAAAAATCAGATCGGGGTCAGGAACCCCCCATAAGTTCTCGGGACCATCTACTTTCATCGATATTCTACACAAGGAATTCAAACGTTTTAGGAAAAATGGGCTGAGACTTGACGACTCAATTCTCCATCACACCCTGGCAAATAACAACCTAAAACAATTGCAATTTTCGATATGTTGAAAAGAATAATCATAATTCACGACAGTTCACTTGTCTTCTTACTTGTCTGAAAATGAAACTTCATATATTCAACATGTACACCTTCCTACATGTAGAATCACAACTAAAGTTGTACTTGAACAGGTTAACTTCCATTACTTTTGGACAACTAATCCTCCATCGCTCATGAACCACTGACTTTCCCTCACATTAGAACAAATATATATATATAAACATATATATATATATATATATATATACATATATATATATATATATATATATATATATATATATATATATATATATATATATATATATATATATATACATATATATATATATATATATATATATATATATACATACATATATATATATATATATATATATATATATATATATATATATATATATATATATATATGTGCAGAGCATCAGATTGGGGAAGAGCAGTGTGGTTTCAGAAGTGGTAGAGGATGTGTGGATCAGGTGTTTGCTTTGAAGAATGTATGTGAGAAATACTTAGAAAAGCAAATGGATTTGTATGTAGCATTTATGGATCTGGAGAAGGCATATGATAGAGTTGATAGAGATGCTCTGTGGAAGGTATTAAGAATATATGGTGTGGGAGGCAAGTTGTTAGAGGCAGTGAAAAGTTTTTATCGAGGATGTAAGGCATGTGTACGTGTAGGAAGAGAGGAAAGTGATTGGTTCTCAGTAAATGTTGGTTTGCGGCAGGGGTGTGTGATGTCTCCATGGTTGTTTAATTTGTTTATGGATGGGGTTGTTAGGGAGGTGAATGCAAGAGTTTTGGAAAGAGGGGCAAGTATGAAGTCTGTTGTGGATGAGAGAGCTTGGGAAGTGAGTCAGTTGTTGTTCGCTGATGATACAGCGCTGGTGGCTGATTCATGTGAGAAACTGCAGAAGCTGGTGACTGAGTTTGGTAAAGTGTGTGAAAGAAGAAAGTTAAGAGTAAATGTGAATAAGAGCAAGGTAATTAGGTACAGTAGGGTTGAGGGTCAAGTCAATTGGGAGGTAAGTTTGAATGGAGAAAAACTGGAGGAAGTAAAGTGTTTTAGATATCTGGGAGTGGATCTGGCAGCGGATGGAACCATGGAAGCGGAAGTGGGTCATAGGGTGGGGGAGGGGGCGGAAATGCTGGGAGCCTTGAAGAATGTGTGGAAGTCGAGAACATTATCTCGGAAAGCAAAAATGGGTATGTTTGAAGGAATAGTGGTTCCAACAATGTTGTATGGTTGCGAGGCGTGGGCTATGGATAGAGTTGTGCGCAGGAGGATGGATGTGCTGGAAATGAGATGTTTGAGGACAATGTGTGGTGTGAGGTGGTTTGATCGAGTAAGTAACGTAAGGGTAAGAGAGATGTGTGGAAATAAAAAGAGCGTGGTTGAGAGAGCAGAAGAGGGTGTTTTGAAATGGTTTGGACACATGGAGAGAATGAGTGAGGGAAGATTGACCAAGAGGATATATGTGTCGGAGGTGGAGGGAACGAGGAGAAGAGGGAGACCAAATTGGAGGTGGAAAGATGGAGTGAAAAAAATTTTGTGTGATCGGGGCCTGAACATGCAGGAGGGTGAAAGGAGGGCAAGGAATAGAGTGAATTGGATCGATGTGGTATACCGGGGTTGACGTGCTGTCAGTGGACTGAATCAGGGCATGTGAAGCGTCTGGGGTAAACCATGGAAAGCTGTGTAGGTATGTATATTTGCGTGTGTGGACGTGTATGTATATACATGTGTATAGGGGTGGGTTGGGCCATTTCTTTCGTCTGTTTCCTTGCGCTACCTCGCAAACGCGGGAAACAGCGACAAAGCAAATATACATATATATATATATATATATATATATATATATATATATATATATATATATATATATATATATCCCTGGGGATAGGGGAGAAAGAACACTTCCCACATATTCCCTGCTTGTCGTAGAAGGCGACTAAAAGGGGAGGGAGCGGGGGCCTGGAAATCCTCCCCTCTCGTTTTTTTTTAATTATCCAAAAGAAGGAACAGAGAAGGAGGCCAGGTGGGGATATTCCCTCAGAGGTCCAGTCCTCTGTTCTTAACGCTACCTTGCTAACGCGGGAAATGGCGAATAGTTTGAAAAAGAAAGAATATATATATATATATATATATATATATATATATATATATATATATATATATATATATATATATATATATTTTTTTTTTTTTTTTCTTTTTTTTGCTTTGTCGCTGTCTCCCGCGTTTGCGAGGTAGCGCAAGGAAACAGACGAAAGAAATGGCCCAACCCACCCCCATACACATGTATATACATACGTCCACACACGCAAATATACATACCTGCACAGCTTTCCATGGTTTACCCCAGACGCTTCACATGCCTTGATTCAATCCACTGACAGCACTTCAACCCCGGTATACCACATCGCTCCAATTCACTCTGTTCCTTGCCCTCCTTTCACCCTCCTGCATGTTCAGGCCCCGATCACACAAAATCTTTTTCACTCCATCTTTCCACCTCCAATTTGGTCTCCCTCTTCTCCTCGTTCCCTCCACCTCCGACACATATATCCTCTTGGTCAATCTTTCCTCACTCATTCTCTCCATGTGACCAAACCATTTCAAAACACCCTCTTCTGCTCTCTCAACCACGCTCTTTTTATTTCCACACATCTCTCTTACCCTTACGTTACTTACTCGATCAAACCACCTCACACCACACATTGTCCTCAAACATCTCATTTCCAGCACATCCATCCTCCTGCGCACAACTCTATCCATAGTCCACGCCTCGCAACCATACAACATTGTTGGAACCACTATTCCTTCAAACATACCCATTTTTGTTTTCCGAGATAATGTTATCGACTTCCACACATTCTTCAAGGCTCCCAGCATTTTCGCCCCCTCCCCAGCCCTATGATCCACTTCCGCTTCCATGTTTCCATCCGCTGCCAGATCCACTCCCAGATATCTAAAACACTTCACTTCCTCCAGTTTTTCTCCATTCAAACTCACCTCCCAATTGACTTGACCCTCAACCCTACTGTACCTAATAACCTTGCTCTTATTCACATTTACTCTTAACTTTCTTCTTTCACACACTTTACCAAACTCAGTCACCAGCTTCTGCAGTTTCTCACATGAATCAGCCACCAGCGCTGTATCATCAGCGAACAACAACTGACTCACTTCCCAAGCTCTCTCATCCCCAATAGACTTCATCCTTGCCCCTCTTTCCAAAACTCTTGCATTCACCTCCCTAACAACCCCATCCATAAACAAATTAAACAACCATAGAGACATCACACACCCCTGCCGCAAACCTACATTCACTGAGAACCAATCACTTGGTAAAAGCTTTGCGGACGATGAAAGCCGGCAAGGCAGCAGGTTTGGATGGTATTGCAGTGGAATTTATTAAAAAAGGGGGTGACTGTATTGTTGACTGGTTGGTAAGGTTATTTAATGTATGTGTGACTCATGGTGAGGTTCCTGAGGATTGGCGGAATGCGTGCATAGTGCCACTGTACAAAGGCAAAGGGGATAAGAGTGAGTGCTCAAATTACAGAGGTATAAGTTTGTTGAGTATTCCTGGCAAATTGTATGGGAGGGTATTGATTGAGAGGGTGAAGGCATGCACAGAGCATCAGATTGGGGAAGAGCAGTGTGGTTTCAGAAGTGGTAGAGGATGTGTGGATCAGGTGTTTGCTTTGAAGAATGTATGTGAGAAATACTTAGAAAAGCAAATGGATTTGTATGTAGCATTTATGGATCTGGAGAAGGCATATGATAGATTTGATAGAGATGCTCTGTGGAAGGTATTAAGAATATATGGTGTGGGAGGCAAGTTGTTAGAAGCAGTGAAAAGTTTTTATCGAGGATGTAGGGTATGTGTACGTGTAGGAAGATATATATATATATATATATATATATATATATATATATATATACATTTTCTTTTTTTTTCTTTTTTTTTGCTTTGTCGGTCTCCCGCGTTTGCGAGGTATATATATATATATATATATATATATATATATATATATATATATATATATATATATATATATATATATATATATCATTACGTCTGTTTCCTTGCGCTAACGCGGGAGACAGCAGCAAAGCATAATAAATAAATACTATATATATATATATATATATATATATATATATATATATATATATATATATATATATATATATATATATATACATATATATATATATATATATATATATATATATATATATATATATATATATATATATATATATATGAATCAGCAAAACTGAGCAAATGTATAAGAATACTAGCTGATATAAAATACCTTTTAATAGAAGAAGTTTGCATCCCTGATGAGATGGATGGGCCTCTTGATAATCATTATGTCTTAGTTTTCATCTTATTATATGAAGATTAGAAACTTGCTCTGCCTTTCCTTTATGTTATAAAGTTATCTATTTATAACTTTTTGACCCCCTAGAATTTTTTCGACCCCCTGTCGACCTCTTTAACATTTTATCGAACCCCTGCGCAGTTCCAGCGACCCCTGGTGGTCCATAACCACTTTGCAAACCACTTAACTAAACCCTTGATTATGTATGACACAGGAAGTGAAATGATAACATGACAGCACATCATAACCAAAAACACTTAACCAGCTACACCTTCTAACGCACGACATAAAACATTGGGACATATCCGATAGCCAAACCATCTAACACTTAACAATTAAGACAGTTAACAACCAAACCAGTTTAACTGTACGTTACGGGCGCATCTTTAATATTTGACCAGTGATAACAAAGCTGTACCACATCCCTAATTTCACTTAAAACAGTGTATCTCAGGTGCCAGTTTCCTTTCCCATTACTTCACCGACGCTAAAAATTAAACGAGAGGAAGTGGGTAGGGATTTAGGTACAGGAAAATTGTAAGTTACAAAGAAATGATTATGAAATAACCGTAAAACAAAACCTAACCAACATAACCTAATAAACTTTACTGAATGGAACTATTTTAGGATAGAGATCTCTAACCATCAAAATAAAGGAACTGAGGCTGACTTGCTATGGATAAATTGGTTTAGTTTTATCTTTAATCTTCCGCCCTTACTTCTTTCAATATCCAAATCCTACACACTTTCTCAGATGATTATCAACTCTTGGGAATATCGTTGTGACAGAAGATCGCACTCTTAGATGAACCTCTGAGATAATCGTACATTTTGTTACCTTAAAAATAGTACAGGAATCAGTGTTCGGCCCTAAACTACAGAAGTACCGTCCAACCTTCAACTACGCTTAACAGACTTTCACGCCGAATATAACCTTAACGAAAACCTCCAAGTCAACAGCTGGATCTTCTACGGGAGTTCAAGAACTCATCGTGCCCACCATACTTCCAAGACTCCTGTCTCCAAGGTTCAGTAATTTCTTTACTCTTACTGTGTGGATAGGAGGGGGAGGAGGAGGAGGAGGAGGAAGGGGTTGGACTGGGGAAGGTACAGTTGAGAAATGAGAGATGGAAGATGGTTAGTGTACGGCTTACACTGCTACGGCGCTGCGCTGCCAGACCTACGGTTGGTTGGTTGGTTATTTAGGCTTTAGGCCTGTCAGCTAACAGGGTCATTAAGACCATCAAGTCTCAAGTTATAACCACCAGGTGAATAAGCCTGGACACGTGAATCTCCATCTGGTGTTACAGACGGCTCTCAGACCAGATACAAGTTCACCTCGCTCTATTAATGGCTCTGGAAGACATCTAGCCGCTCTTATATAACGCTCCTGAAGGCAGCGAGGGAAGAGGCGGGTGCATTGACGTAAGGTATACAGTTTCTGGCTTAATCACCACTCAGCAATCGTACGCTAGCAACAAATGCCAGTGCTGAAAAGCGAAAGTGGCGACGATCTTCAATTTCACTCCTACCAGAAATAACTCATTTTTCCGACGGACTTTCCATGTCAGTTGGGGGGATAAAAGTACCACTTGATGAAAAGAAAGCGTCTGTATATATACAGTCAACTGAAGCCACCTGGAAGGGTCGATAGGTGTCAATAGGTTGGCATGTCCCTCACCAACTTACCTGTAAATGTATAAACATTTGAAAACTGTCACCAACACCCGACATGATATGCCAGCCAGCTGACCATCTGCCCACAATCACACTCCGCATCTCGAGGCCTGACAATCACCACTGTACATACCTGTAAGGGAGACAACAACGTTTAGTGAAGTATATGTATGTAGAGCAAATATAATTACATACAGTGAAGTACATATAATAGAAATCATAGTGAATACAATTGCACATATAGTGAAGAAGGCTCATAAAATTGTCCGTTTAGGAAAGTACACAATATTACATGAAATACACATATTTGCATATGTTACATAAATCATTATCATTCATTGCAGGCTTTCAATAGCAGGTTGTATGTCAGGGAACTGTTAAGGACAGGGTCATACCATTTAATACACGAATGTAATTCTTAATATAATGATACAGTGGAAAAAGGAACGAAAACTACATGGATCGTACTGGAGCTACTTGAAAGTTTACCTATAAAGAAACAAAGGCTTCGCCACCAACCAATTAAATGAAAGTTTTTAGTGGCGTGACCGAGGCATATTTGCAGGACTTGCTCATTTCTCCTTCTCCTCCTCCTCCTCCTCCTCCTTCTGAATACCATATTTACTCTAAATGAATATATCTCAGTAGTAACCATGTACTTATGATAATATATGAAAAAAACAAAATTCCTCGACAAGTATTGTGACACTGACGAGTACTCTAAATATAATCAGGAGCAAAAGGACATGTAAGAGGATGGGAATCATATACGGTAACCTGAGAGTTCTTACTACTGAAAACGTTCTCCTATATATATATTAGATATACATATAGATATACATTTTTGGGTCAACATTATTCGGAGGAAATATATCCCTTGGTTCAGACTGCTTTCCAAAATCAATCATGATCCTTTTAGCGCTGACTGATTGACTTTCTAACAACGTTTTAAGAGAGCGCACTGTACGTCCCTCCGAGAGTAGGCAAGATACGGGTAATTAGACACCTGGCCCCATAGCCACACCAAGTTTCATATCCCCGTGCTGGAGGTGAGGTGACCTGTGCCATCCGTAGTCCCTGTGTAATAACCCCGTGACATTACATTAAAGGAGGTAGAGGCCAGGCACATACACACATCAGCAGTAAGCAGGTAAAGTTTGCACCTCGACTTAATTCTTCCGAGAGCCTGATTATATGCTAACCCCTTAAAGCACTAAGGTACGACCGTGGAGCTCGACGTTACGATCCTTTGGGTATGATGGATTAAGCTGTGGTATGACCCTTAAAGGTCAGAACAAACGCCAAGCCATCACACCCAAGTTTCGGTGGTGCCAAGAAACAGCTGCGAGCACAACCAAAATTTTCTGGCTCTGCACTACTGGATGAAACAAGCAATGAATAGTAACACATTTAGTTGTTTTTCTTTTAATCGTGATCGATAGAGCACGCGCAACATGTCCTAAGGGGCATCTCAGGTGAAGAGGTACAGGGGGTGGGGGAAGAAGAAGAAGAATGCAAAAAAAGGATGGCGAGAGTCTACGCCTTAGATGCTCTAGGGAAGGAAGGAGGTATCATAATAGTTAATCCTCCGGTGACCAGTCTTCATCAAGAACCTGGGAAGCAGCAACCAGAGGCAAGCATCGGGTCCAAGACTTGGTGGCCTCAAGGTGCTACGGTTCGGCTGTGAAAGAGTAAAGCGCAAACTACACAGACGCACAAATACTTGTACACACACACACACACATTTTTTTTTTTTTTTTTGCTTTGTCGCTGTCTCCCGCGTTTGCGAGGTAGCGCAAGGAAACAGACGAAAGAAATGGCCCAACCCACCCCCATACACATGTATATACATACACGTCCACACACGCAAATATACATACCTACACAGCTTTCCATGGTTTACCCCAGACGCTTCACATGCCCTGATTCAATCCACTGACAGCACGTCAACCCCGGTATACCACATCGATCCAATTCACTCTATTCCTTGCCCTCCTTTCACCCTCCTGCATGTTCAGGCCCCGATCACACAAAATCTTTTTCACTCCATCTTTCCACCTCCAATTTGGTCTCCCACTTCTCCTCGTTCCCTCCACCTCCGACACATATATCCTCTCGGTCAATCTTTCCTCACTCATTCTCTCCATGTGCCCAAACCATTTCAAAACACCCTCTTCTGCTCTCTCAACCACGCTCTTTTTATTTCCACACATCTCTCTTACCCTTACGTTACTTACTCGATCAAACCACCTCACACCACACATTGTCCTCAAACATCTCATTTCCAGCACATCCACCCTCCTGCGCACAACTCTATCCATAGCCCACGCCTCGCAACCATACAACATTGTTGGAACCACTATTCCTTCAAACATACCCATTTTTGCTTTCCGAGATAATGTTCTTGACTTCCACACATTCTTCAAGGCTCCCAGCATTTTCGCCCCCTCCCCCACCCTATGATCCACTTACGCTTCCATGGTTCCATCCGCTGCCAGATCCACTCCCAGATATCTAAAACACTTTACTTCCTCCAGTTGTTCTCCATTCAAACTTACCTCCATATTGACTTGACCCTCAACCCTACTGTACCTAATAACCTTGCTCTTATTCACATTTACTCTTAACTTTCTTCTTTCACACACTTTACCAAACTCAGTCACCAGCTTCTGCAGTTTCTCACATGAATCAGCCACCAGCGCTGTATCATCAGCGAACAACAACTGACTCACTTCACAAGCTCTGTCATCCACAACAGACTTCATACTTGCCCCTCTTTCCAAAACTCTTGCATTCACCTCCCTAACAACCCCATCCATAAACAAATTAAACAACCATGGAGACATCACACACCCCTGCCGCAAACCAACATTTACTGAGAACCAATCAGTTTCCTCTCTTCCTACACGTACACATGCCTTACATCCTAAATAAAAACTTTTCACTGCTTCTAACAACTTGCCTCCTACACCATATATTCTTAATACCTTCCACAGAGCATCTCTATCAACTCTATCATATGCCTTCTCCAGATCCATAAATGCTATATACAAATCCATTTGCTTTTCTAAGTATTTCTCACATACATTCTTCAAAGCAAACACCTGATCCACACATCCTCTACCACTTCTGAAACCACACTGCTCTTCCCCAATCTGATGCTCTGTACATGCATGCCTTCACCCTCTCAATCAATACCCTCCCATATAATTTACCAGGAATACTCAACAAACTTATGCCTCTGAAATTTGAGCACTCACTCTTATTCCCTTTGCCTTTGTACAATGGCACTATGCACGCATTCCGCCAATCCTCAGGCACCTCACCATGAGTCATACATACATTAAATAACCGACCAGTCAATAATACAGTCACCCTCTTTTTTAATAAATTCCACTGCAATACCATCCAAACCTACTGCCTTGCCGGCTTTCATCTTCCGCAAAGCTTTTACTACTTCTTCTCTGTTTACCAAATCATTTTCCCTAACCCTCTCACTTTGCACACCACCCCGACCAAAACACCCTATATCTGCCACTCTATCGTCAAACACATTTAACAAACCTTGAAAATACTCACTCCATCTCCTTCTCACATCATCACTACTTGTTATCACCTCCCCGTATATATATATATATATATATATATATATATATATATATATATATATATATATATATATATATAATATATATATATATATATATATATATATATATATATATATATATATATATATATATATATATATATTTTTTTTTTTTTTTTTTTTTTTTATACTTTGTCGCTGTCTCCCGCGTTTGCGAGGTAGCGCAAGGAAACAGACGAAAGAAATGGCCCAACCCCCCCCCCCCCCATACACATGTACATACACACGTCCACACACGCAAATATACATACCTACACAGCTTTCCATGGTTTACCCCAGACGCTTCACATGCCTTGCTTCAATCCACTGACAGCACGTCAACCCCTGTATACCGCATGACTCCAATTCACTCTATTTCTTGCCCTCCTTTCACCCTCCTGCATGTTCAGGCCCCGATCACACAAAATCTTTTTCACTCCATCTTTCCACCTCCAATTTGGTCTCCCTCTTCTCCTCGTTCCCTCCACCTCCGACACATATATCCTCTTGGTCAATCTCTCCTCACTCATTCTCTCCATGTGCCCAAACCATTTCAAAACACCCTCTTCTGCTCTCTCAACCACGCTCTTTTTATTTCCACACATCTCTCTTACCCTTACGTTACTTACTCGATCAAACCACCTCACACCACACATTGTCCTCAAACATCTCATTTCCAGCACATCCATCCTCCTGCGCACATCTCTATCCATAGCCCACGCCTCGCAACCATACAGCATTGTTGGAACCACTATTCCCTCAAACATACCCATTTTTTGCTTTCCGAGATAATGTTCTCGACTTCCACACATTTTTCAAGGCTCCCAAAATTTTCGCCCCCTCCCCCACCCTATGATCCACTTCCGCTTCCATGGTTCCATCCGCTGACAGATCCACTCCCAGATATCTAAAACACTTCACTTCCTCCAGTTTTTCTCCATTCAAACTCACCTCCCAATTGACTTGACCCTCACCCCTACTGTACCTAATAACCTTGCTCTTATTCACATTTACTCTCAACTTTCTTCTTCCACACACTTTACCAAACTCAGTCACCAGCTTCTGCAGTTTCTCACATGAATCAGCCACCAGCGCTGTATCATCAGCGAACAACAATTGACTCACTTCCCAAGCTCTCTCATCCCCAACAGACTTCATACTTGCCCCTCTTTCCAGGACTCTTGCATTTACCTCCTTTACAACCCCATCCATAAACAAATTAAACAACCATGGAGACATCACACACCCCTGCCGCAAACCTACATTCACTGAGAACCAATCACTTTCCTCTCTTCCTACACGTACACATGCCTTACATCCTCGATAAAAACTTTTCACTGCTTCTAACAACTTGCCTCCCACACCATATATTCTTAATACCTTCCACAGAGCATCTCTATCAACTCTATCATATGCCTTCTCCAGATCCATAAATGCTACATACAAATCCATTTGCTTTTCTAAGTATTTCTCACATACATTCTTCAAAGCAAACACCTGATCCACACATCCTCTACCACTTCTGAAACCGCACTGCTCTTCCCCAATCTGATGCTCTGTACATGCCTTCACCCTCTCAATCAATACCCTCCCATATAATTTACCAGGAATACTCAACAAACTTATACCTCTGTAATTTGAGCACTCACTCTTATTCCCCTTTGCCTTTGTACAATGGCACTATGCACGCATTCCGCCAATCCTCAGGCACCTCACCATGAGTCATACATACATTAAATAACCTTACCAACCAGTCAACAATACAGTCACCCCCTTTCTTAATAAATTCCACTGCAATACCATCCAAACCTGCTGCCTTGCCGGCTTTCATCTTCCGCAAAGCTTTTACTACCTCTTCTCTGTTTACCAAATCATTTTCCCTAACCCTCTCACTTTGCACACCACCTCGACCAAAACACCCTATATCTGCCACTCTGTCATCAGACACATTCAACAAACCTTCAAAATACTCATTCCATCTCCTTCTCACATCACCGCTACTTGTTATCACCTCCCCATTTACGCCCTTCACTGAAGTTCCCATTTGCTCCCTTGTCTTACGCACCCTATTTACCTCCTTCCAGAACATCTTTTTATTCTCCCTAAAATTTACTGATAGTCTCTCACCCCAACTCTCATTTGCCCTTTTTTTCACCTCTTGCACCTTTCTCTTGACCTCCTGTCTCTTTCTTTTATACTTCTCCCACTCAATTGCATTTTTTCCCTGCAAAAATCGTCCAAATGCCTCTCTCTTCTCTTTCACTAATACTCTTACTTCTTCATCCCACCACTCACTACCCTTTCTAAACAGCCCACCTCCCACTCTTCTCATGCCACAAGCATCTTTTGCGCAATCCATCACTGATTCCCTAAATACATCCCATTCCTCCCCGACTCCCCTTACTTCCATTGTTCTCACCTTTTTCCATTCTGTACACAGTCTCTCCTGGTACTTCCCCACACAGGTCTCCTTCCCAAGCTCACTTACTCTCACCACCTTCTTCACCCCAACATTCACTCCTCTTTTCTGAAAACCCATACTAATCTTCACCTTAGCCTCCACAAGATAATGATCAGACATCCCTCCAGTTGCACCTCTCAGCACATTAACATCCAAAAGTCTCTCTTTCGCACGCCTGTCAATTAACACGTAATCCAATAACGCTCTCTGGCCATCTCTCCTACTTACATAAGTATACTTATGTATATCTCGCTTTTTAAACCAGGTATTCCCAATCATCAGTCCTTTTTCAGCACATAAATCTACAAGCTCTTCACCATTTCCATTTACAACACTGAACACCCCATGCATACCAATTATTCCCTCAACTGCCACATTACTCACCTTTGCATTCAAATCACCCATCACTATAACCCGGTCTCGTGCATCAAAACCGCTAACACACTCATTTAGCTGCTCCCAAAACACTTGCCTCTCATGATCTTTCTTCTCATGCCCAGGTGCATATGCACCAATAATCACCCACCTCTCTCCATCAACTTTCAATTTTACCCATATTAATCGAGAATTTACTTTCTTACATTCTATCACATACTCCCACAACTCCTGTTTCAGGAGTATTGCTACTCCTTCCCTTGCTCTTGTCCTCTCACTAACCCCTGACTTCACTCCCCAGACATTTCCAAACCACTCTTCCCCTTTACCCTTGAGCTTCGTTTCACTCAGAGCCAAAACATCCAGGTTCCTTTCCTCAAACATACTACCTATCTCTCCTTTTTTCACATCTTGGTTACATCCACACACATTTAGGCACCCCACTCTGAGCCTTCGAGGAGGATGATCACTCCCCGCGTGACTCCTTCTTCTGTTTCCCATTTTAGAAAGTTAATACAAGGAGGGGAGGATTTCCGGCCCCCCGCTCCCGTCCCCTCTAGTCGCTTTCTACGACACGCGAGGAATACGTGGGAAGTATTCTTTCACCCCTATCCCCAGGGATAATATACATATATATATACATATACACACACACACACACACACACACATATGCACATACACACACACACACACACATACATATATATACATATGAAAAATGTAAGAACAATTTAGAAACAAACTTTTAGCTTGAAATGAATGAAAAAAAAATGAATGTCACATAATGGTTCAACCTCTGGCTATGGAAAAGGAAATGTACAATTTATTCACACAAACGTCAATAGCAGTTCTCATCAATTTCACCACTGTGTCAATAAGCTTCAATGTCTAAGCTACATTTTTCTCCAACTTCACTATTTTCTTGTCAAAAACACCATATATATATATATATATATATATATATATATATATATATATATATATATATATATATATATATATATATATATATATATATATTTCTTTCAAACTATTCGCCATTTCCCGCATTAGCGAGGTAGCGTTAAGAACAGAGAACTGGGCCTTTGAGGGAATATCCTCACCTGGCCCCCTTCTCTGTTCCTTCTTTTGGAAAATTAAAAAGAAAAAAAAATAATGAGAGGGGAGGATTTCCAGCCCCCCGCTCCCTCCCCTTTTAGTCGCCTTCTACGACACGCAGGGAATACGTGGGAAGTATTCTTTCTCCCCTATCCCCAGGGATATATATATATATATATATATATATATATATATATATATATATATATATATATATATATATATATATATATATATATATACATATATATATATATATATATATATATTGTTGACTGGTTGGTGAGGTTATTTAATGTATGTATGATTCATGGTGAGGTGCCTGAGGATTGGCGGAATGCGTGCATAGTGCCATTGTACAAAGGCAAAGGGGATAAGAGTGAGTGCTCAAATTACAGAGGTATAAGTGCGTTGAGTATTTCTGGTAAATTATATGGGAGGGTATTGATTGAGAGGGTGAAGGCATGTACAGAGCATCAGATTGGGGAAAAGCAGTGTGGTTTCAGAAGTGGTAGAGGATGTGTGGATCAGGTGTTTGCTTTGAAGAATGTATGTGAGAAATACTTAGAAAAGCAAATGGATTTGTGTGTAGCATTTATGGATTTGGAGAAGGCATATGAAAGAGTTGATAGAGATGCTCTGTGGAAGGTACTAAGAATATATGGTGTGGGTGGCAAGTTGTTAGAAGCAGTGAAAAGTTTTTATCGAGGATGTAAGGCATGTGTACGTGTAGGAAGAAAGGAAAGTGATTGGTTCTCAGTGAATGTAGTTTTGCGGCAGGGGTGTGTGATGTCTCCATGGTTGTTTAATTTGTTTATAGATGGGGTTGTTAGGGAGGTGAATGCAAGAGTTTTGGAAAGAGGGGCAAGTATGAAGTCTGTTGTGGATGAGAGAGCTTGGGAAGTGAGTCAGTTGTTGTTCGCTGATGATACAGCGCTGGTGGCTGATTCATGTGAGAAACTGCAGAAGCTGGTGACTGAGTTTGGTAAAATGTGTGAAAGAAGAAAGTTAAGAGTAAATGTGAATAAGAGCAAAGTTATTAGGCACAGTAGGGTTGAGGGTCAAGTTAATTGGGAGGTAGGTTTGAATGGAGAAAAACTGGAGGAAGTAAAGTGTTTTAGATATCTGGGAGTAGATCTGGCAGCGGATGGAACCATGGAAGCGGAAGTGAATCATAGGGTGGGGGAGGGGGCGAAAATCCTGGAAGCCTTGAAGAATGTGTGGAAGTCGAGAACGCTATCTCGGAAAGCAAAAATGGCTATGTTTGAAGGAATAGTGGTTCCAACAATGTTGTGTGGTTGCGAGGCGTGGGCCATGGATAGAGTTGTGCGCAGGAGGGTGAATGTGCTGGAAATGAGATGTTTGAGGACAATATGTGGTGTGAGGTGGTTTGATCGAGTAAGTAATGTAAGGGTAAGAGAGATGTGTGGAAATAAAAAGAGCGTGGTTGAGAGAGCAGAAGAGGGTGTTTTGAAATGGTTTGGGCACATGGAGAGAATGAGTGAGGAAAGATTGACCAAGAGGATATATGTGTCGGAGGTGGAGGGAACGAGAAGTGGGAGACCAAATTGGAGGTGGAAAGATGGAGTGAAAAAGATTTTGAGTGATCGGGGCCTGAACATGCAGGGGGGGCGAAAGGCGGGCAAGGAATAGAGTGAATTGGATCGATGTGGTATACCGGGGTCAACGTGCTGTCAATGGATTGAATCAGGGCATGTGAAGCGTCTGGGGTAAACCATGGAAAGTTGTGTGGGGCCTGGATGCGGAAAGGGAGCTGTGGTTTCGGGCGTTATTGCATGACAGCTAGAGACTGAGTGTGAACGAATGGGGTCTTTGTTGTCTTTTCCTAGCGCTACTTCGCACACATGAGGGGGGAGGGAGATGTTATTCCATGTGTGGCGAGGTGGCGATGGGAATGAATAAAGGCAGACAGTGTGAATTGTGTACATGTGTATATATGTAGGTGTCTGTGTGTGTATGTATATGCGTACATTGAGATGTATGGGTATGTATGTGTTTGTGTTCGTGTGCGTGTGTGCGTGAGTGTTCGTGTGTGTGTGTGTGTGTGTGTGTGTGTGTGTGTGTGTGTGTGTGTGTGTGTGTGTGTGTGTGTAAAGCACAAACAGTGCAAAAAACGCGTGCCTCCATAGAGATGGAGCCCTGTGAATAGGCATAAATAGGCAAATGCAATTTACCTGAAAGCAGGATTCGAACCGCCGCCCTGTAACATCTTTTAAAAAAAACATAATAAACCAATAAAGGCTAAAGACACTTCACTAGGAATAGATGCACACCGAGAAGAGAACCTCCTTAGGAAATCACGGAAGGAGTGGAAGGTTTGCTGGAAATGCTAGAACAGACTGGAGGGGAAACTCTTAAATGAGAGCAGACTTAGCGAGGGGTAAGTACGGAAGCCGCTGGCTTGGTGGTGGGTCATGCAGTGATGTGTCAACAAAAAATGGTTATTTGAGTTCGACACTTCCGAAAACACAGTTCCAAAGGCAGAGTAGCCAAGTGACTTAGGAAATAAGAACATTCTGGGCACGTTCCAGGCAACTGGAACGATTCGAGTCAGAAAAAAAAAGAAAACTGGGTCAAGGAATAATAGTCGCTGTATTTCATCCCCGTTAAGTGAAGGAGAGGGAGAGGAAAGTACATTCAGAGTGCTCTTAAAGTGGTGAGCCTCTCAGAAATAGGAAAGATGGAATAATAAAGAAACAGAGAGTTTGAAAGTAAAATAGGAGAGGCAGCGATAAGAGCTTAGCATTCATTATATCCACCGTAAACCAACAGATATAGTTCATGCAGTGTGACTCAAGAGCTACAGGATGACTTGTCATAAAGACATCCCAGGTTTTTAATGCACTGTATAAAGCAGCTGAATGATTGCATTGCATGATGCAGTCAATACCCTTGTGAGTGACCTCCCAGTAATCAGCAGCCTACTCCTGGGGTGTGGGTGTTAGTTGACCACTAACCAATCGGCAAGCTTCCCTAATCCCTCCTGGAAGCAGGGAAGCTGTGACCAAGAGGAAAAGGTGGAAACGCTCTCAGTAATTGAGGAATTACTGGGGACTTACTTGATCAAAGCTGGTGACGTGGTTTTGATTCTGGGGCTTAACACACTTCTCTTTGCTATATCATCGGACTGAAGAAAATAAATTTAAGTGCCCTTGATCACGCCAGTAGGAAAGCTCTGCACATGATTGTGTACTGTTCAAGTTTTTTTTTGGAGCTGGTGGTTATAAGCTGACGCTGACGGGTTCATGATCTTGGAAGTCGACAGGCCTAAACCCCAAGAAACAAACCAATCAACCAAACAACTTCATTTCCTCTTAAAGAAATACATTCAACGTCGACTGAGAACGTCATGAGAATGAGAAATATTACGACTCCACAAAGTTCCTAAAGAACGCTATTCCTCTCCCTCCGGCGTCTTAAGGTGAACGTTGGTCTTCTTCTCAGGAACTTTTGTATTAAGGCTGGCTTGTTTGCTCGCTCCCACACCTTTAACCGTCTACTGAGTACTGCACAGGGAGGTGGAATGCAATAAGATCTGTTGGAAACATCACAGCGACTGACACACTAAAGGACAGTGTTGTGACTTTTGGAATCCAACGAGTTTCTGGTGTTGGATCCTGAATAAGGGTTCGAAGCTTAGGTGATCGTGGATTTCTTGGATCAAAGCCAGAACCTGAGAACATAAATCCCTCAGATGGCGCTGACCGAAAAGTCACTTGATATCCTCACTTACCCTTCGGATACATTGATATGGTTTTGGGCTTCTTACAGATTACGTATCGGTCTGGGACCAACCTGGGTAAGGGTATGTTAAACCTGCTACGAATATGACAACCCCATTGACTCTGCCAGGCTAGCTGACGTTGGAAGGTGCCCAGGGTAGCCTAGGGGAGGGTGTGGGTGTTGCCTGACGAGATATCTGCACATTATCTCTCGAGGCTCTCACGCTACGCCCATAAATCACGCCAAACTCGCTCCAGCATCGCACCAAATGCACCGGAAATCACGCCACGCAACTCCCTCCCCGATATTTCCCTCCTGTCCTTGTATATTCCAGTTACATGGTGATGGAGATGACAGTTTAAGTATTTGTGTGTGTGTGTGTGTGTGTGTGTGTGTGTGTGTGTGTGTGTGTGTGTTTCAAAGCATGATTACCTGTACCACGAATGCTGTTACCTAATTCGCTAAACATTCGTTATCTTGTACAGATAACAGCATCAAGTTTCAAGTTTCAAAGTTTAAGCGAGTTTCCAAGTTAAAGCATGCATAATCTTTTTTCATTCTGTTTTCGTTTTATTCATTCTCCCGGAGATCACCGCCTTACTTTCTCTCCTTCATTTTCCCTTTCCCTTTCTTTCCGTCTCTCGCTCATTCCCCGTTACCTCTTTGGCGCTCCTTTCTTTCTCCTTCTTCAATATTTCACCCTCAATCTTCTCGCTAAATAAAATCTCTATGACTGATACGTATATTCTACAGGAACGTATATTTCAGGCGTAAAACACTGAGAGGAAAAAACGATAATGAAATGCATTACACAGAAATTAGTTATTCAAGCAAAACTAGATTAGTTGGAAGAAACCACCAGACAAAACTATCTATTCGAAGAGAAAACGAAATATTTAGGCCACGTGAACGCGCCACAGAAAGAGAACAGACTGATTAACAGCAACAAAAGGGTATCAGGATGAGTTAGGAGAGCTTATGAAGGCTGGGTGAACGGTGGTGTTCCTCCCACGGGCTTTGAAAGAGGAACGTGGAGGGACTTGGAAAGAAGATGTGAGCTGTGGTTAACTCTCACTCAGGCTGCATGGCTTACACCTACTTAGGCTGCACGCCTCTGATGTGTGCGGAGAGGGAGGGAGGAGCACGCACGCCTCTGGTGTAGGCGGGAAAGGAGGGGCACGCACGCCTCTGGTGTGGGTAGGGATATGCCTTCGGTACGGGCCGTGGGAACATTTCTACTGTGGGAGGAGGGCATAGTCTCACAATCTCGGGTGTGGGTGGGGACATGTCTCTGGTGAGGCACCGACCACTCCACTATTGTGGGTGGGGACGCGTCTCTACTGTGAGCCGGGTGCACGCCACTCTTGTGGGTCGAGGTAATGCCTCCGGTGGGAACACGTCTGTGGTGTAGAGGGGACACGTATTTAGTGTGGGCAGGGACACATCTATAATGAGGGTGGGAGCACGCGTATGATGTGGGCGGGGGACACGTCCCTGGTATGGGAATGGGTCAAGCCCCCGGTGTTGGCGGGGACATTCTCTGCTATAGGCCAGGAGCACAAGTACGGTGTGGCCGAGGACACGTCTCTGACGTGGACAAAAGTAACATTCTGGTGTGGACAGGGGGTGCAGTTCTGATGTGAGGTCGGGCCACGTCTTTGGTGTGGGCGGTGAAACAACTCTGGTGAGGAACTTGGGATAATGCTGAGGCAACAGGATGCAGCTCTCCCCTGTAGATCGACTCTACTAACGTAAGTGCAATGTATACCTTGATATAGTGTTCTTCAAACGCGAGGCCTACCCTTAGTCTCTCTCTCTCTCTCTCTCTCTCCAAGAACAATCAAGGATGGAGATAGTTCGGTCCAGTCCATTCGAGGAGAAACGCGAATGGGAGAGAGAGAGAGAGAGAGAGAGAGAGAGAGAGAGAGAGAGAGAGAGAGAGAGAGAGAGAGAGAGAGAGAGAGAGAGAGAAGAAAAAAAGACAAGTGATGAAAGGGAGGAATGAAAGGGTATCAGATGAGAGCCAGATAGCCCACGCCTCACGCCTTCTGAAGGAGTTATATCTTTACAATATATTCTTAGACCTTTGACGCCCTTTTTGGCCGGCCGGAGTTGGTCACGGGTGTAGTTCCTTATCTCCTGTCGCTGCTGCTGCCGGGCGGAATAGCGCCAGATACGTAGAAGTGCTCTCGAAAATACTGCCCAAATGCTATCTCACCTTCAAAAGAAAATAACTCTGTTGTACAAAAATATCCATTATATATACGATGTGTGTTCATTTCTCTCTCTCTCTCTCTCTCTCTCTCTCTCTCTCTCTCTCTCTCTCTGTATATATATATATATATATATATATATATATATATATATATATATATATATATATATATATATATATACTTCATACTATTTGCCATTTCCCGCGTCAGTGAGGTACCGTTAAGAACAGAAGACTGGGCCTCTGAGGAAACATCCTCACCCGGCCCCCTTCTCTGTTCCTTCCTTTGTAAAATTAAAAAAAAAAAAAAAAAACGAGAGGGGAGGATTTTCAGCCCCCCGCTCCCTTCCCATTTAGTCGCCTTCTACGACACACAGGGAATACATGGGAAGTATTCTTTCTCCCCTATCCCCAGGGATAATATATATATATATATGTATATATATATATATATATATATATATATATATATATATATATATATATATATATATATATATATATATTATACTTTGTCGCTGTCTCCCGCGTCAGCGAGGTAGCGCAAGGAAACAGATGAAAGAATGGCCCAACCCACCCACATACACATGTATATACATACACGTCCACACGTCTCAACGTATACATATGTATACACACTCAGACATATACATATATACACATGTACATAATTCATACTGTCTGCCCTTATTCATTCTCGTCGCCACCTCGCCACACATGAAATGACAGCCCCCTCCCTCTGCATGTGCGCGAGGTAGCGATAGGAAAAGACAACAAAGGCCACATTCGTTCACTCTCAGTCCCTAGCTGTCATGTGTAATGCACCGAAACCACAGCTCCCTTTCCACATCCAGACCCCACAAAACTTTCCACGGTTTACCCCAGACGCTTCACATGCCCTAGTTCAATCCATTGACAGCACGTCGACCCCGGTATACCACATCGTTCCAATTCACTTTATTCCTTGCACGACTTTCACCCTCCTGCATGTTCAGGCCCCGATCGCTCAAAATATTTTTCACTCCGTCTTTCCACCTCCAATTTGGTCTCCCACTTCTTGTTCCCTCCACCGCTGACACATATATCCTCTTTGCCAATCTTTCCTCACTCATTCTCTCTAAGTGACCCATATATATATATATATATATATATATATATATATATATATATATATATATATATATATATATAAATATATATATATATATATATGTATATATATATATATATATATATATATATATATATATATATATATATATATATATATATATATATATTATCCCTGGGGATAGGGGATTAAGAATACTTCCCACGTATTCCCTGCGTGTCGTAGAAGGCGACTAAAAGGGGAGGGAGCGGGGGGCTGGAAATCCTCCCCTCTCGTTTTTTTTTTTTTTTTTTTTTTTTTTTTTTTCCAAAAGAAGGAACAGAGAATTGGGCCAGGTGAGGGTATTCCCTCAAAGGCCCAGTCCTCTGTTCTTAACGCTACCTCGCTAATGCGGGAAATGGCGAATAGTTTGAAAGAAAGAAATATATATATATATATATATATATATATATATATATGGGGAGGGAGTTTTTTACACTTGCTAGGTTGTATCAACATGGCTTTTGAAATTTCACACATTATTCGCATTCATTTCCCCTTTGTTTCGCCCACAAATCTGACGACAAAGAAAAAAGAAATGCTTTCTCACGTCCCTCCGTACACGTCTCTCGTCTAACTTCAAGTTATGCCCTCTTGTTCTGGATTCTCTACTGATTTCAAAGAACTGTTCTATTTTAACGTCGATGTGGCCTCCCAGGAATTCATAAGTGGTTTTCCTCGTCTCCCATTTTACCATTCTTTCATCTCAACAGAGCAGATTGAAAGTGCGTGTTCGTAAAAATTAAACGTATGTGAATTCATACATACCCCTCCATGACCACTGGGGTCATTAGACCAGCGTATGAAATGCATGAAAGCAGTGTGGCACGAAGGACAGGTACGTGGTTATTGTGCAACCCTCCTAGCTCAGAGAGGAACTGGTTGAACACTCCACTCTGATGCCATGACACCGATAACATCTGCCCCATCTCAGGCGTCAGAGTCTGGGGGCTGATTAACATTTTACAATTTCCGCCAGCAAAGGACTGATCTAGGGACTTGAGAATTCGCCTCTTACAATGTCGATCCACCAAAATCTTAGGGATAGACTGTTGTACCAACAGCCCTCCCGTTTCCACCCTTTGGAGCCCCAACAATTGAAAATCATTAATGTGAAATATTTGCTACGCTCTGTCAAGAAACAGCTTCAGAATTAAGAAATGGGGTCATTAACTCGATATTTCATCGGCTAGACACCACAGGATATTGACCTCATTAACTTCCGGACGACAACTGTAACGAGAGAGATTCATATTTCTTTCCAGAAGGTGTGGAAATCATTAAGCCTCACAGTCATCGTGGGGGAGAGAGGGACAAATCTCCCGTCTCCACGGACCATGGAAAGACGAACGGTCTGCACGCCTCATACCAGCCCATACCCCATACCCCACGCTCCTGCAAAACCTTGTAACACAATCTTGTGTACTGAAACCCTCTCAGCTGGCTCACTGTGCTATCGCTCTTAGTACTGATAGGAAAGAAAGGCCCTTCTGGCTGGATCGATCCTTTGACTGTCTCTCGCCAACAACTCGTCTCTGCTGTCACTTTCTGAGAGGTTCTCGTGTCTATTTACTATTACCCTCATTCCACGATTTCCTCTCATACTGAATTAGCTGTGAAGCATCATCTCCACCCATGGCATACTTTCGGGAAACATAAGGCAGGGAGCAACATTTCTCTCCACTAGACGATATACAGGCCCACCACGCGGTCTAACATCTGTGAACCAACAAACAGGGAGGCTACGTGGTCTACACCTGTGAGTCAACAAACAGGGAGG
Organism: Panulirus ornatus; assembly: GCF_036320965.1. NCBI lineage: Eukaryota > Metazoa > Arthropoda > Malacostraca > Decapoda > Palinuridae > Panulirus > Panulirus ornatus. Next base: position 8,483,896 of record NC_092225.1, read on the forward strand.
CTACATGGTCTACATCAGTGAGCCAACAAACAGGCAGACTACGTGGTCTACATCAGTGAACCAACAAACATAGAGGCTACTTGGTCTACACCTGTGAGCCAACAAACAGGCCCACCACGTGAACTAGCTCATGATCAGTCTGATCCAGGAGCTACATAACTAGTATCTCTACTATCCCATGGATACACATCAAGTTCTTTATATACTCATGACGTCATTAACTAATGACTCTGACGACAATTACAAAAAAGAGAAATAAAAGAAGTCAGCATCTGCTAATACCATTACTTCAATATACACCATGAATGATTGTGACTTTAGTCTCTAACAAATACATTTAAAGAAAAAATGTAGAATTATTTCCTTTACCTCGAAAACAGTAGAAGAAAACTGGGAGATGCTATATGCAGGAAAAATAAATGAATGAAGCAATAACGAGCACATACAGTTAAGTACATAAATCTTGAGACACTATGGTGAAACTTGTGGGTAAGATTAATCTATTACAAAACTTTAAAAAAGAAGAGTCCATTTTCTATAAAGAGGAGGCTAACTCTCGTATCATCTCTGAAAATGTTTTGCTCCGGATACTTGATACAAATTCTAAATCTGCCAAATGTCAACAGTTCACAGAAGAATATACCTCTCTTGTCAGGATTCAGCAACTGTAGCACAACGACAAACCCGCAATTTTCTTTTGTGAGCGAAAAAAATGATCTAAAAATGTATCTCGTGTCAATCACTCATCAGAATATAAAAGGATTAAAGATGTGACCAGAAAAGAATTAAGGTTTAGGGTATCGAGGGGAAAATTTGCTTCATCAAAGAAAGGAAAGTTGTGACGATTCTTACGTCCGACCTCTCCAGCCCCATCTCTTAATGTCGTCTCCTGCAAGTTCGGAACTCAGCTGTGCTAATGAAAAGTAATAGTTACCTGGAACTTCCAGTCATTTGCAGGTGTATCCCTCAGCAAAATATATCATTCATGTGTTTATATCTACATGCATGCTATAAACGGTTAACTTGATTTACCGGGTTTGCTCCCTCTGCTTCTCTTGCAAACCAGATGACATCAAATGTTACTCCCTCACTCTACCTTACCTCGCGGTCTAGAATCATAACAAACCCATCAGTTACTCCCGCCTCACCTTACCAGTCACCATGAGAGCTATTCCTATGACTCAGTCACTTTCCTTGCACTAAAAAAGGCAACTCACATACAAAAGTCACCTTACAAAAGCCACCCATTATTTAGCGTTTTCTATCCTGAATCTTCCTCACCAGAGAGAAACAAAGGAGGCGGGCCAGCTCCCCCTTGTGGACACAACCATCTTCCTGCCTTCACTTACAACACTTCATGTGTCCCAGACACTTGGATCTCTAGCAGCTGAGGCATCCAGGGTCGACGAAAGGGTCAAGGAGACCCAGTATCCTTCAGTACACTGCACTAACGATGTCAGAGAAAAAGTACTCACAAACAACCATATACTTATACTATAAACGTAGGGTCAAGCTGTCAGCCAAACCTGGAGCAGGATTTGCAAGATAACTTATTTCGACTATCAAATGTATTTTGCCTAAAAGTGACAAGGCCACTGTCACCATACGAATACAATGATATCTTTATTTTTTTCCCATCTAGAGTTAAGCCATTGGAGCAAACGCATGCGGGGAGGAAACCAGACTTCCGCTTGCGGTGAAAATGGACTTTTCTAGCGTATTGTATCTTTTTTTGTGTGCGCTGAAGAAAGGGCTTTTAGTAGCTTTCCTTCCGCATCATTTATTTTTAACACCTACAAAACGTCTCTATCAGTCCTCTCATATGCTTTCTCAGTCCATAAAAGCCCCATAGAAATCCTTCCGTTTGTCTATTCCTTAAGCAACTTATTCAGAGCAAACATCTGATCCATACATTCTTTTTATGAATCCCAGTCAGATGTTCTGTGTATGCCAACACTCTCTCAATCACAACCATTCTGCATAATTCACCAGGAATCTTTTAGTAACCAAATCCTTATAGCTCAACAGATGAACCAGCACTTGCACCTCATCCACTGAACCATTAGCACATGTAAAAGCAACCCTTTTACTCTAGTATTCATCAACCAGAATGTAACCGGTTCGAATCTAGCCACGTCCAAGACTCATGTAAACTCACCATGAATGGTCCATCGTAGTCATATGAAAAATCATGACCACTAAGGAAAGTAATCATTCTGTCTAATTCTGACTGTGATGCGAATACATTGGTCGTAAAGTTTACCGGATATCATTTCTAAGATATATAGAGTATATATTGCAGCGGGAAAGAGAAATACTGTGGCCCGGGAAATAGCACTTCCATATTTCTCAAAAAGTGAAAAGAATGATTTATGTTTCCTGTCATACGCATACATTCTTCATACAATATGGAATGAAATCTGTTATTTTCATGAAAATATTATGTATCAAGACAAAAAGAGGCACTTCCGTCCCCCAGTGTCCTTTCATACGGAAACTGAAAGATATGCAAGACATCGTAATGCAATGATATCTGTCTCTGCTTACAACATATATACATTGTTAATCTGAACCTTCTATCATTCAGGGCGCCTGAGTTAGAGCACCTGAAAAGAATGTACCCCAATTAATAGACAAATTTATGCAGCTACGTGCCTCAGAATCTAATGAGTTCGTCAGTTTCACAGGGGGGGGGGTTCCTCACTGTGTATGTCTAGTTACTACCAAGAATTCGTCAAAAGACAGACAGACACACAGACACAGACGGGGTAGTGACGACATCACGTCTCTGCTACACATCTGTACTGGTGGAACACAGAAATTCTATCCTCTCACCCTGTGAGTCTGCCTTTGTATCGACTGACGCTACTTACAGACCGAACAAGTTCTAGCACTGACAACACTCGCTCGAATACAATGACTCTACCCCTTCCCTCACCTCCCTCTTTCACAGACAGTAACATCTTGGTGTCAGCTTAACCCCTGGAGCATTGGGAACACTACCCCCGGTAGCTGGATGTGATTCTTAAGCAAATACATTTCATGCCTTGTGTTGAGATTCAATAAACTAATAATGATATTATAGACATTTTCATATCTGAACAGAAGCTGAGGTTTATCTTCTAAAACATATTAAATTTTCATCACATACGTTTGATTAGGTTTCATGCAGACTGCTAAGTGAAGATATTGGGTTTTGATAAACAAGTTGACCGAGCATTCCTGTCCTTTACTTCTACGAGGGGTTAGGTCAGGGATCCTGGTGTAGTTCAGGAAAATGATTTCCCACATCAATTGCACGTGGTCTCAGCCAACCACAGGAGGCGTAAATGCAACGATTTACGGAAAGATATTACGATGAGTATGTCTAAACAGGAACGTGACAGCAGTAGATGTCATACAGGTCCGAGGTACGACAGAACATGCTCAGTGTAAGAAAAAAAAAATGAATACTAGAATGATGAAGGGAGGAAAAGTGGGTTGAGTGGAGGCGTCAGTGTAAGAGTGAAAAGGTTTGGAGGAAGAAAAATGATCATCATCCATAGAGAGATAAAAGACGGTATGCGATGAGACAGAAACCTTGAGGAACACCACTGCTGATAAGAAATGAAGGAAACGTCATTTTATCAACAACTATCGCAATGGATCGACCAGAATAATAACTATGCACATGAGATCATAGAGAAGCAGAAAAAACAAATGAAGGATGTTTACTGAGCAACACTTATGGACATACCGCGTCAGATGCTTCAGACGTCGAGGGACATGACAAGATTTGCTAAAATCTCAAAAAGAGAGACGAGGACCAGAGGTGGGTCACATAAGAGAGATCACCAGTGGACCTTGCACCTTGGTGATCTGAAATAAGGGATTGGGATTGGTAGATGCTTACGAAAGCAAGGGTTCAGGAGAGCAGGGAAGGATTTGGAGGGAGAAGAATCGAGAGTAATGGGGCGATAGAATTATATGAATGGTCTCTTTTCTCAGGGGTGGGCTGTACCAATGCACACGTTCAAGATGGAGGAAAGGTTTGCGCTTTTAGACAGAGAAGAAACTGGCGGGAGAGGGTGGGAGGCTTAATTCTCTGAAACGAGAGGTGTTCTATCCGGTCCTTATGCCATCTTCAAAAGTCGCTGGCAGAGAATTATGATGATATTACCCGAGGATGATAGAGGAGAAAACATGGGTTCAGTAGGAGGAGCTGGAGAGGCAGTAGATGGGGAATTATTCGGAGTTAGAGAAATGAAAATGCTGAAAATAGCGGCTTTATTAGCTGAAGAACTAGCTACAGATTGATCAGGCCGGAAAATAGGGAAGAACGTTTGAATTACAGAAGGTGATGGAGATACTTTTGTTTAAAGATCTAAATTTTTCTAATGAAAAGGGAAGCCAGATCATCACATTGTATGTTAGAGAAAACATGCTCGATTTTATGAATAACGGCACCACTTTCTTTGTTCCAGCCCGTCCCACCAGCCCCTCAGCACCGTATTTATTGCAGAAGCCAGTGAGGACATAAACATTATGAAATGTGCTGGAACACCTAGAGGCTGTGTTATTAATCATAATGACGATATTAAGCCTAAGAAGCACTAGCATGGAAAACAAGACATTGCAACAGGTAATGTAATGCTGTCACTGCCAGAATACGAGTAAGTTACACAGATATGTCTGGTAAGTTAGAAATGACGACGACCCGAACACACATAATATCTACTCTGCTTTGTGCCCAGCAGACACACAGTTGGACATGATGCTGGTGAATGCCTTAAAATCAGTCATTTCAAGACTCTGAACCTGAGGTATAAGATCTTTGTAACCATTTCACTGACATTCATTCTCTTGTGGATGTTCATCAATTGCACCCAATGTCTGCTGTGGCGTCACTTGTATCCTGTACCATATGTCTTAGCTCCTCATTAAGTGAGTTTATAAGCCACGCGCTTAATATCTTGTATATTACACACTATATATGAAAATGTATATCATATACACTATAAGAATAAACTCTTACTCGCCTTTTGTGCAACTCACAAAGCCACTATCACTTTATCCCGTTCTTCCAGGGAGTAAGGGCTGGCCCTCTGGGTCCATGGGTTCCCCTAAGCCTAACTGTCCACCCTCCCTGTGTCAAAGCATTGTTATCCACCATACGGTCCAGGTTGGCCCCAGCCCACACCGCCGATATATGACCTTCAACAAGATCAGTGATTTTCAATCATTTTTTCCCCCCCATTCCGCATCAGCATCAGTGGTACATTTCCCTCAGCTTCATGCCATATACCGACGGTGGAGAACGATGAACTAAAGTACGCCTGAGAGGCACTGGCTACGTTTACTTGGACAAACGGAGCCATATCGTAACGACACACACGACCACCACCGTGCTGTCTTAACGTCCTTAAAACTCATATATGAATACCTACATAAACACAAACACAATACACACACACACACACACACACACACACATACATACATACATATATATATATATATATATATATATATATATATATATATATATATATATATATATATATATATATATATATATCCCTGGGGATAGGGGAGAAAGAATACTTCCCACGTATTCCCTGCGTGTCGTAGAAGGCGACTAAAAGGGGAGGGAGCGGGGGAGGGGGATATATATATATATATATATATATATATATATATATATATATATATATATATATATATATACACCAATACAGTGCACATGAACGCGCACTGCCATTTAACATATAACATTCAAACTGCTGTTGAAGAAATCCTTTTTACACTTTCACTTTTATCTGTTCAGTATTACTCATTCAGTTCATCATTCCCTTCCACCAACCACAGCCATCATCCTGTCATACTGGAACAACAAACAAAAAAAGAATTCGGCAGTATACCCTCTGTATATCTTCAAACAAAAGGCACTTCGGCAGTATACCCTCTGTATATCTTCAAACAAAAGGCACTTCGGCAGTATACCCTCTGTATATCTTCAAACAAAAGGCACTTCGGCAGTATACCCTCTGTATATCTTCAAACAAAAGGCAATTCGGCAGTATACCCTCTGTATATCTTCAAACAAAAGGCACTTCGGCAGTATACCCTCTGTATATCTTCAAACAAAAGGCACTTCGGCAGTATACCCTCTGTATATCTTCAAACAAAAGGCACTTGACAACACTATTCTCGATAAAAGGTCAACGTCATAGCTCGTCACCAAGCAAGAGTCACCCACAAAAGCTATTTCCTTAACTCGCTCGCTCTACAACAGAGTTCCCCATGGAGCATTTTTTTTCTCTAACCGTCTTTAAACTCATCTGTCAAGACCTCACTGTGCTCCCTGTAAACTGCAACGTGAGAGTCCATTCAGACGGATACGACATCATGATTTCATCAGAGCAGTACAGCATTACACAACCAACAACAGATATGCAGGACTACAACACGTAATTGGAACATTGGTCTGCTGATAACAGATCTCTGCAGCCTTCGAGAAATGCACAGGCACTCTCAACCATACCTTCATCCTCACGTTAAGCTGGTTGATCAACCACTCCCACTCAAAAGAAACACCAAACATCCCAAGTATCACATACATCACAAATGACACCCACTCTCCACACCACAAGCATCAACAAATAGGCCGTAAACAAACCAAACTTCCTTAGAGCACTTACTGGCACTAATTTTGGATAAGGAAAAGAAACTCTCAGTATCCTTTCTAAACTTTTCTTCCATTCGAATCTATGGCTCACTTCCTAGTCACTCACCCTTTCAAAAAGAAGCATAACGAAAATTAACACCTGAAGGAACAAAGTACACAGAACAATCACCGGCTGCTTAGCAAATTTTTTTTTTCTTCAAAAACTGCATAACAAAACAAAAACGCTTCCATTATGATCACAATTAAACTCTCTCGTCACTCAGTTCTATAACCATCCACCAACCTCAACACAGCTATTGAAAGCTCATCCTTGCCTCACATGTCAGCAGGATTAACACACAAAGCTCCTTACCCTCATTACCAGCTATAGCAAACATCATGCTTAAAAAAAAAAAAAGATATTCATTCTGTAATAACCGAACAACGGTAAAATCACCCTCCTTCCACAACCCGATTTTCAACTCAACTCCGTCGTAAATACTCGCAACTAAAACTACTTCCCCCCAGACACTTTCTCACCACCGTTCTAGACGATATTCATCTCTTCAGCGATTCAAACACTGATTCATCATAAGACCACCCTCATGTCTAAGACGCAACTTCCAAACTGAAGTCACCGAACACCGATTTTTGAAATGTACTTGCACCAGCTAACCACACGCACGTCATCCTCACATTACTTGACCTATGGTCCCAGTCGGCAGACGTGTCCGGTTTTCTGGACGCAGGCTGCTGGAGTCCATAAAAGAAGGCTCTGGGTCAGAAATAGGTAAATAAGGAAGTAGCTATGAAGCACACCCAAGTGATATATACATAACTCATTTTTTTTTTTTTCTTTTTTTTTGCCGCTGTCTCCAGCGTTTGCGAGGTAGCGCAAGGAAACACGAAAGAAAATGGCCCAACCCACCCCCATACACATGTATATACATACGTCCACACACGCAAATATACATACCTACACAGCTTTCCATGGTTTACCCCAGACGCTTCACATGCCCTGATTCAATCCACTGACAGCACGTCAACCCCGGTATACCACATCGCTCCAATTCACTCTATTCTTTGCCCTCCTTTCACCCTCCTGCATGTTCAGGCCCCGATCACACAAAATCTTCTTCACTCCATCTTTCCACCTCCAATTTGGTCTCCCTCTTCTCCTCGTTCCCTCCACCTCCGACACATATATCCTCTTGGTCAATCTTTCCTCACTCATTCTCTCCATGTGCCCAAACCATTTCAAAACACCCTCTTCTGCTCTCTCAACCACGCCCTTTTTATTTCCACACATCTCTCTTACCCTTACGTTACTTACTCGATCAAACTCATATAGATACTAATTATCAATATGCAAAATCATGTCGAAAGAAATACTAATGTAATGTGTTCCTTGTATGTAACCAGAAATACCTAATCATCCTCTGAATGTAAGACACACACCTAGATATAAAAACAGGAATGGCAAACGCTTTAGGTCAACCTTACATCATTTCCACTGAACTCTGAGGGATCAGGTTAAAGATTGGGTCATGGTACTCAAGGGTCATTGCTCGATGAGATCAAGGGATCAAGGGCTAGAGGACGAACTTCACCAGTACTTCAAATGAAGAAACAACTACGTAAGAACAAAATTAGCAAGTATGCGTTGTACGTGAAGCGACACTCACACGTCTGCGTTGTACGTACAGCGGCATTCAAGACTACGATGTTACAAGAGCTATGTTTTACTGGTAACAGGTAGGCGAACATGCATAACATAATTTCATGTACGGCAGACAGCGGCCGGTCACCAAGGGTGAGGCGAACACAACCTGGAGGAAATCTCTGGGTTACCTCTCCGCCACCCTCAACTTTAAGCTCAGTCTAGACGACGAGGTCTTGACTTTAAGAAAATGACTAAGATAAAGGACCTCGTTAAACATCTCTCCTGTGTTCCCATCCACACATGGAGAACCTAGTCGTGAGAACTGTTTCGACGAAACCTGATCTTCACCTACGATGAATTATAGACGTGATTATCAACGACACCACACTGTTATGTGCAGCAAGAGCAGATATGAATATGGCTATAACTGCGCAGTAAATCACAGGGAAGTGTGAGATGTATAAAGAAAAGGATAGAAGACAGTGCTTGGTTCGAAATCCTTCCTGAATGAGCTTAGATTTGCTACCGTGTATTCCCCAGATACATTCACTGATAATCGTCATCGTAAAGATGTTTTCAGGGTGATCTGATGTGTTCAGAACACTTGATGCAACCATCAGGGAATGAATACGGGAGTAAAGTCGAACTAACTAAATCATGATGAGGGTGGAGGGAACTTTCCCATAATCTGGAAGAGGCATCATTTGTCTTCAGAAGGCGGAGCGTCAAGTTAACGGGTAAAGGATCTGACTGTCATATTCAAGAATCAAACCGTCGCACTCCAGGGTAATGCTGTCCACGGTCAAGGGATCAAGGATACTTGGTAACAAGTTCTACCTCAAGGGGGACCAAAACCCCTAGCCCTGTGTATACTACCGACTGAAAATCCTATTTTGTGTCATAAAACTGTATCAAACCCGATCAAAAGCCGACTTTGGAACTAAAATCTCCATCAAAACTACGTGACATACTCAAATGGAAGAAACACTAGACTAATACGCTATGAAGCACACCCATGTGACTTGTAAAGTCGTATGATCTCAAGGTAATAAATTCACGGTGGAAGTACATATCTGCAACAGAGAACGTGACAAGCGTAGTATAGAGGACCTTAATATTAAACTGGACGCAAAGCTCAATTGGGATTATGAATCTTTGAAACTCTATATGCAAGGTTCAGATGACATAGCATGGCTCTAATGGGTTATAGTGGGACCATATTACTCTCCTGCACCACCAGGTAGTTCTGCGAGGGACAGTATAACGCTCTTACAGTATGTGACAGTTCGATGTGGGACCAAATAGCTCCGTTATCCGTACGTGACTGTCACAGAGAGACGAAATAGCTCTATTACCGTACGTGACAGCCTCAGATTGCACCGAATAACACTGTTACCGTCCTTGATGGTCCCAGACGGCGTTATATGGCTATTCAACCGCAAGAGACGATCTCAGATGGCACCAAAAATATCTCTATTACTGTTCTTGACTGTCTCAGATGGGACGAAATAGCTCCACTACTGCGCATGCTTTATTACCGTCCGTAAATGACCGAGATGGGAGTAAATAGCTCCTTTACCGTACGTGGCACTCCCAGATGAGACCAGTTAGTTTTATTACGTTAGTTTTATTACGTGACAGTCCCAAATGGGACCATGTAACACTGTCACCGTATGTGATGGTCCCAGATGGCTCTAAATAGCTATGAGACCGCATGCAAAACTCCCAGATGGGACAAGCAAACTCTTCTTTACCGTAACAGTCCAATATAAGGCCATTAAGGTCCGGTGTCCTTCATGAGAGTCCCAGGTCGGACCACACACCTGTATTAAGCAACGCAGCAGTCCCAGAGTGGGACCAAAATAACCTGCTGCGGAACGTCACTGGCCCAGGTGGGACTACATACATACTCCACGAGTCACAAAAAGAACTCTTAACACCCTTGAACGCAGCGGAACGACCCCAGGTACGACCTTACGACCCTTAGGGACGACGGTATGACCCGAACGGTATGATGGCCTAGCTTTTGACCTAACTAGTAAGAGTCAACTCATCGGTCAAAAATAATCCCCAAGGATCGCACCGTCTTGTTCAGTCTCGTTAAAGAACATCTCACTTCAAGGGAGTCCAACCTTTTCCTGCTCATTATGGCGCAGCTTTAAAGGTGCAAAAACCCTGTAAATATATATACATATATAATGTGTGTGTGTGTGTGTGTGTGTGTGTGTGTGTGTGTGTGTGTGTGTGTGTGTGTGTGTTTTAGTGAAATGTCATCTTTGGCGAGGTTGTATCATCGGGAGTAGAGCCTCGCCAAAGAGCTTCTCCCTCCATAGGAGTGTACATTTTCTTGCTTCTGGAAGTAGCAGGGAGCAGCCGACATTTAGAAAGATACATAGGTACAAATTATGTTTTTGTACAGCTGGATTAAGCCAGGTTTATTTCTTTCCTGTTATGTGATGCTCAATATGTCTGAATTAAGAGGAAATATATACCGCGGGTGAAAAAGGACGAGTATCGGAGTGAGGAGGGGAAGGGAAGTGAGGTGAAGAACATTGAGCGGAATCGTCAGAGTGCGCTGGGCTCGCGGATTAAAAGAAAGAGAGGGAGCTTTTGAGAGAAGAGAGAGCAAAGGCAGTGAGGACAGAACACTGAGGGACACTGATGTTGACGGCATGAAATGAAGTCGCTCCATCAACAACCATCACTTTGGATCAACTGGAAAGGAAGTAACCCGTATGGAAAACCGAACAAATAGAAGCGGAAAAACCAAAGGAAGGAAGTTAGGTAGGAAGAGACTTGGGCCACAGACTGGTAAAAGGTTTAAAGATGAGAATCATGAGAGAAGACTCATCACCCTCATAATGAGCATAAGGCTTAGTGATGGACGCAAGAGTAAAGCACAATATCTGAACATAGGCACAGTATTCTCCGATTACGAAGTTCTCTACTGACGTGCGAAATGTAAGTCAGGGCGACCTACTTTCAATAGGATGCTGAAGTGTTCATCAACATGTACCTGTATGAAAAGTTACATAATCGTATATCGGTTAGCGGCCGAGAACTAAACTCGAACGTAAAAGTAGTGGCTGGGCACTCGTCCGCGGACATGAACGTGGTCGTCGAGAATAGTACAATAATTCTTCCTCTACTTCGCTGATGCATCTAATATAAAGGGAGAAAACTAGCTCTTTCAGACTATGTCAGAGGTATGGTCCATCCTGTAAGAGCCAAGATAAAAGTGGCCGCAAACGGCCAGCACCGCGGTGGTCAGGCAAATGGCTCGGCTGGACTGGCAGGGTATTAGCCACGTGTAACATGCTCAGAGTGAGGCATTACAGCCGCTGGCACACATGTCGCTCTCACCACGTGGACCACACCCCGACGACTCTCCCCCGATTCCCATTTCTGCTGACGCGCACACTCACCACCTCGCCGGCTATCCGTCCTGTCCGCCTGTTCAGACGATCACTAGCTTACCATTCTTGTTCAACTTATCATCTTTTCCTTCATTCTTTACCTCCTACAACTTCCTCCCTCCTCCTCCCTCCTCCCTTCCTCATACCTCTGCTGCTCCTCACAGTCCTCTCCCCATCCTACCACTCATTCCTTCCCGCTAACTCTGGTACGTACCTCCTGGCCTCTCGCCTAGATTCATCCCGGTCCCCAGCCCCTGCGGACAGCGGCGGTGGTGTAGACGCCCCGCAGCTCCAGACGGCAGCAAGGCAACCACTACACACAACAACAACCCCAACCGGCTGCGGGGCAAACCACCACACGCCACCACAGCCCCAGACCGCAATGGGACAGCCACTACACACACACTACCACAGCCCCAGACTATGGTAAGGCAGCCACAACACACCGCCAGAGCCCCAGACCGCGATGGAACAGCCACCACACACACTACCACAGCCCCAGACTACGGTGGAACAGCCACCACACAACCAGACGAGGGTCGGACATAGACAAACAGACACACTCATGCCGGCGTAACACTGCTGCATGTTGTGATTGGTCACCTATCTCAGCGTGAAGCTGAATCGTGTAGGGAACATGATGTATGGTAACGTTATACACAGCACTTGAGGATGACTCCACTAGGTACAGGAGAAGCAAAGAAAACGCGACCGAACTATGGGTTAAGAAACATGGATATAAGATGGTGCGTGTCAACTGTGAGAAGATGGGACCTTGGAAATAAGACTCTCAACAGCACTCAAAAGAAATGACGTTACACGAACATATGTACAGGGAAGAACTGGAGAGAGGGAGGGGTTGTAAAAATCGAGACTGGTAATGAGGAATATATGTAGGTATATGAGGACGGATACCATGAGACCTGATTATCCATAACAAGATTATTTGCTGAAGAAAAGCAACAACATTCTGAATCCCCTTTTTCTTTGCACTCAGAGACAGGATAGCAGAGCAGAGGGTACATCAGGAATATGCAAGAAAGGTATGTAGATATTCTATTTTTTCAAACATGTTTGCCGTTTCCTGCGTTAGCGAGGTTGCGCCAGGAACAGACGAAGAAATGGCCTCATTCGCTCACGTCCACTCTCTAGCTGTCTTGTATAATGCACCGAAACTAAAGCCCCCTATCCACAACCAGGCCCCACAGACCTTTTCTTGGTTTACTCCAACCACTGCATAATCCCTGTTTCGGTCCATTGACAGCACGTCGTCCCCTGTAAACCACATTGCTCTAGCACACACTGTCCCTTGAACGCCTCACATCTTCCTGAAAGTTCAGGCCCCGAGCCAATAAAACATCTATGTAGATATATATGGTTAAATTTGAGGAAAATTGTCGAGCCTTGGAGAGAACAGACAGCAACTGATGCGTGACGACATGATGAGCATAGAATAAACCCAAAGCTACGAAGACTGGAAGTATAACTGGTGAGGATGGCAGGGAGGATTGTGTTCAGGGGAAGAAAAACTCCCTGAACAAAGCTTCGAGGTCACTTGAGAGTATTACCTACCCATAACAATGGGGGGATTTGCTGGGGTATAGAGTGTAGCCAACTACCATGTAGGAAAACTGAACACAGACCTTTGATAAAGGATTTGGTGAGAGAGAAATACCTGCAGATGGCTGCGAGGCAGTTCCAGGGGTGTTGAAAAAAAAATATGAATATTAGAGAGAGATACAGCATGAGAGGATGTGGATCAATAACGTGGAGGAAGTCATGTTCAAAAGAGGGAGTCATTTTCTAGCGAGGGGAAGCATGTTCAGAGGAGGGAGTCATGTCTGGAGGAGGGAGTCATGTCCCGAGGTAAGGATTCTGTCCTACTAGTCAGTAAGACACGTAATACTGCAAAGGATACATGCGTAGTGTTGTGGAGAACAAATTTCAGTGTCAGGAAACGTCTATTGTCCAGCCTTGAGCCAGACTGCGTCCAGCATGCATGGCATCCAGAAGTGTAATGTGTTCTACTGTACTGTTCTGTAAGACGTTCGACTGTCCGGTTCCGTCACATCCAAACTGGGATGCGCTCTACTGTACATACTGTAGTGCGTTTGACTCTCTGGCCTTCGTTGTTTCCTAAAGTGTAATGCGTTCTACAGTATGCATCGTTATGCATTCTGCTGCTCGACTTACGTTGCATTCAAAAGTGTAGTGCGTTCTACTGCATGCTCTGTGGTGCGTTCGACTGTCCGGTTTTCGTTACATCCAAATTGTGGCGCATTCTACAATATGTTTCATAATGCGTTCGACTGTCTGACTTTCGCTGCACCCAAACTGCGGTGCGTTCCACTGCATATACTGTAATGAGTCTGACCGTCCGGCTTTCCTGGCAACCAAATGGGTGGTGCGTTCTACTGCATGATACGTAATGCCTCCGTTGGCCTAGGAAGATCGGGGAGTAATGTGGCCGGTCCCGTAAGCAGTAATGTGTACGTGTCCGTATATGCGCTGCCATATCCGGAGATTTGTACTGTCTATCATGGTCTGATTCACGTAATGCGATGTGACACGTTAACACTTCATGGTATGTAATGAGTTGTGCTCAGCAATGTGACGATTCCAACGGTGTGTTTCGTATAGCACTGTGTTGTGTACAGTAGTGTGTTGTGTCAACGTGCGTCCAGCAGAGTGTTATGTCCAGCAGTGTTGCATCTGACGGCGAGTTGTGTCCAGTAGTGTGCTGTGTACAGCAGTGTGTTGCGTCCGGCAGTGACTGGTGTCCAGGAGAGTATATGGTGTCCAGCATTGCGTTGTAAACAGCAGTGTGTGGTGTCTAGCAGTGTGTGGTGTACAACAATGTGCTGTGCCCAGATATGCGGTGGGTTTGCTGTGCAAGGCGTTGTAATCTGTGCAGCATCATGATGTGCTGTGTCCAGCAATGTGTTCTGCCACCACAGCTGTGTCCACCAGTACTGTGTGATGTGTCCAGCAATGTGCTGTAATATGTCCAGCAGTATTTTTGTTGCATCCAGCCATGTGTTCTATGAATTGTGTTATGTCCAGTAATGTGTTATGTTGTGCTACGAATGTGTTATGCCCAACAATGTTAAGCGTTGTGTCCAGCAAGGTTGCGTCCAGCAATTATGTGTCCAGCAATGTGTTGTTCAGTTGAGCGGGATCTTGTTTCCAGTAACTGTCCTTGTTCAGTACTGCGCTATGTCCAGCACTTAGTTGTGTTTAGAAGTGTTGAGCAATGTTACGCTGAACAATGTGTTTTGTTGTGAATAGCAATTTTTTTGATATGTCCAACAGTGTAATATGTCCAGTAATGAGTTATGTTGTGTCCAACAATGCGCTGTGTCCAGCAATATGTATCAAAATGTCACAACTCGCTGCTCACGACAAAGAGCCTTCACCAGTTCCCATACACTGGCCTGAGAGAGAGATAATCTTCGGGGATATGTTGGTCGAAGCCCTCGAGACCGCTCAGAAATACGGGCCTAAACCACAGCTTTAAATGTGAGCAGAGAGAGAGAGAGAGAGAGAGAGAGAGAGAGAGAGAGAGAGAGAGAGAGAGAGAGAGAGAGAGAGAGAGAGAGAGAGAGAGAGAGAGAGAGAGAATGTGTGTGTGTGTGTGTGTGTGTGTGTGTGTGTGTGTGTGTGTGTGTGTGTGTGTGTGTGTGTGTGTGGTGTGTGTGTGTGTGTGTGGTGTGTGTGTGTGGTGTGTGTGTGTGCGTGTGTGTGTGTGTGTGTGTGTGTGTGTGTGTGTGTGTGTGTGTGTGTGTGTGTGTGTGTGTGTGTGTGTGTGTGTGTGTGTGTGTGTGTGTGTGTGTGTGTGTGTGTGTGTGTGTGTGTGTGTGTGTGTGTGTGTGTGTGTGTGTGTGTGTGTGTGTGTGTGTGTGTGTGTGTGTGTGTGTGTGTGTGTGTGTGTGTGTGTGTGTGTGTGTGTGTGTGTGTGTGTGTGTGTGTGTGTGTGTGTGTGTGTGTGTGTGTGTGTGTGTGTGGTGTGTGTGTGGTGTGTGTGTGTGTGTGTGTGTGTGTGTGTGTGTGTGTGTGTGTGTGTGTGTGGTGTGTGTGTGGTGTGTGTGTGTGTGTGTGTGTGTGTGTGTGTGTGTGTGGAGGACAGACTGTGCCCCAGGGCGTTTCATTACGTCCCTTCTCTTCCTGTTGGTGATCCGGTGTTTGCGTGTTGTAACCCAGAAATTCTCTTATTGCTTCTGTAGAATGTTCCAGTCAGGAGGCAATCCTTGCTGAAGCCAAAGAAGAAAAAACGGCGGAGGAAAGGAAAAGAAATAAAAGACTGAAAGAGAAAGTTAAATAAATGAGGGAGGAAAACAGATGAGCAAGAAATGTAGTATATATGCTACGGAAGAGATATCAAGTCTAGCCAGGCAATTTAGTCGTAATGAGACAAAGTTAGATGATCCTGGTCATTACCATAACGCTCCTAAGTTAGGACGGTAGGTACTTCCATGGGCGGCTGCTGTCTAAAACTTACGAACATGGAAGTGCCAAGATGTTTCCGGGTACCACTTCAACACTCCTATGTTAGGACGGTAGTATTTCCGAGGGTAGTTGCTGTCTATAACTTACTAATACAGATGGTACCACTTCAACACTCCTATGTCTGAAGGGGAGTATTGCCTTAGGTGGCTGCTGTCTACAAACTATTGACAAAGAAGCCCTAAAGACGGTTCTTAGGCACCACTTTAACACTCCCAGATCAAGGTTGTAACACTTCTTTGGGTGGATGCTCTATGAAAAACAACTGTCTACCTGTACTCACCACGTCCAGTCCCCATCAATATGCTTGTTGTCAGTTATATACAAGGTTATCGTGATCATGCCGGCCTGCCCACACCTTGTGCGCACGATTATCACCACAATGTGGAAACCTGCTCACAACAGCCATCCTAAGCGTGTGGTTATCATGTATCACGCACACGTGATCATACCATCCAGCCACGTGCCGGGTTAAGCAGCAGCTAGAAAATAATGGACCAACTAAAGCTGGTTACGCATCGTGTCTGCAGTATACTCAACAGCGACACTCTCTCTATAGCGGTCAATTGATTTCAATGTCCCTATGATCATCGACTAACAATGCTGTGAATTTAAACAATTCTGAATTTCGCTGTTACATCCAAAATCCACTCTGCCTTAGTCAGCACTGACGAGGCGGGCTATGGGCCGAGAAGCACAAGAGCCCGTCAATCAAAGAACTATTACGTAACTAAGAAACAGTATTTTCAAATCCAACCTTCGCATTCGAGTTTGAAGAACATTATCGATAGCGTTCGAGAAGCAAGAAAACTTATCTGCAAACAACAGCAGACCTTATGATAGGATACAGTAAGAATCAATTTTCTCCTCTTAACGCTCACAATAGCATATACTGAAACGGTGCAGCAAGCGAATTCCTCTCCCGTAGTCTAGGTCTATTAGGTCCATATTTCCGAGGCACTGATGCAAAATATAGCACACTGTGACATACAATCGACGTAATGATCATTTCACTCTAGTGAAAGAGGGGACGTGCCTAGTCAACCGTTCATCGAAGAATTTGAGGGTTTCAAGAGTTTTGGGTCGAGAATCCCTGAGTAGGGAGACCCTAAGAGCTCATAAGTGTGTTTGAGAGCGGCCCTGGAGGCTGGAGGAGGGCTGGTGGAGGGTGGCACTAGAAAGTCGGTGGAGAGAGGCCCTGGGGAAGCAGAGGATGGGACCAGAAACCCAGTAAAGGGCGGCCGTGGGTGGACGAAGAAGAATGGAACGACGAGGCTAGTGGAAAGCGGATCTGGAGGACTGGAGAAGTGTGGCAGTAAAACGCTGGTTGAAGGCAAACCTCGAAAGTTGAAAAGGGAAGACTCGTGAATATCTGAAGGTGGTCCTGGGAGGGTTGAGGAGGAAGACACCACAACTGATGCTGGAGGGCGACCCAGGATGGTTGGCAAAATGTGGCACTACAAAAATGACGGCAATGTGAGATCACAAAACTCTGCTGGAGATGCAAGGCAATACCAAACTGACAGTGGCTGAGGGCGACTCTGAGCGGCTGTGGGAGTGAGTGAGAAGGTTGCTGGAAGGATGAGTGACACCAAATGGTTGGTAGTTCGAGGAGGGTGTCCCCAAAGGGATGCTTAAAAGGTGTTCCAAGAAGGTGGTCGACTATTCAACTCAGTAGAATTAACTCTGAAGGGAAGCACTGGAAAGATGGCGCAGAGCGACTTAAGGTGCTAGAGCGTTGGTGGCTGGAAAGTCTGAAGGGCTGAGACAATAGATGGTAGGTGCATGGTAGTTCTGGAAGGAGGCATGAAGTGGCCGTTGAAGGAGGCCTAGAGGAAGACACAAAGTGACTACTAAAGGAGGATTGGAGGAAGGCACAAAGTGGCTGCTGGAGGGAAGCATAAAGTGGCCGTTGAAGGAGGGTTGGAGGGAGGGACAAAGTGGCTGCTGAAGGACGGCTGGAGGGAATAACAAAGTGGCTGTTGAAGGAATGCAGGAGGCTGGTACTAGACGGTCCGTGTTGGATGATTCTGGGGGAAGGAGAGTCACTAAGAGCTCTGAGAAGAAGGGCTAGCAAAGGCAGGAGAAGATTGGTGAAGGGTGGCTAAAGGCAGGTAGAAACAGTTATAGATGGCTGAAGTGTGACGCTGCAATGTTCGTGGAAGACAGTGTCATAGATGGCTGACGAAGTATGGACTGAGGGGTAAGAGACACTAAGTTTACTGAGGGACAGTTCTGGAGAGAGGAACCAAATGGATGCTGGAGAACGGTTCTGGAAGGAAGTTTTAGATAAACGATGATAGGACTAGACAGAGGTATATGGATGGTAGAGGACAGTGCTCTCAGGCGGCATTAGCAGGGTGACGGTTGGGCTCTGAGGACAACATGAATGGCGTCACTGGCAGGATGATGTTGGGAGCTCTGCAGGGCCTGCGGGAATCACTAAATCGTTGGTTGAGGCTTGCTCTAGTATGCTGGATGGGAGCACTAGATGGTTAATATAAGAGAGCTCTGGATCAAGCTTACATATGGCTAATGGAGAATAGCTATATAAAGTAAACGACACTATTTGTTTGATGGATTACGACACTGAAGAGAAGTACTGGATGACATGTTGGTGGTAGATTTGGAAAGCGGCATCAGATGGTTAGTGTCCAAAGTCTCTGGAACGGAGCACTAAATAGCTGGAGCGATCTGATACGAAAGATTTGGTCTAGAACGGTTCTGAAGGGCTTCAGGAAGGTGAAAACTGGCACGAGGATAGCTCTAGTACGAGACATTAGATGGCTGGTGAAGGACAACTCTGGAGGGAAGCAGTATATGGCTGGAGGAAGATAGATGTGGAGGGGAGGGAGACATCAGGTGGCTGGAATAGGTCAGTTCTGAGGGGAGGCACTGGATGCTTGGTGGCAGAGAGATCTGGATGGCAGGAGGGATGCACTAAATGACGTACGGCAGGTGACTACAAAATGCCAGCGT
Organism: Panulirus ornatus; assembly: GCF_036320965.1. Lineage (NCBI taxonomy): Eukaryota > Metazoa > Arthropoda > Malacostraca > Decapoda > Palinuridae > Panulirus > Panulirus ornatus. The sequence continues at coordinate 8,503,103 of NC_092225.1, forward strand.
CGTATGTCAACTAAATGCTGTCTGTTGTGATTGATATTATCCATTTATTTCTATGGAATAAGTAGTTTTCACTCAGGCATTGGACGGAAAGGTACACCACCATTTTCAAGTATAGGCAGTATAACCTATGACACACAGAAATACAATTCGAAGAGGAGGATATAAGGTGAGAGCCAGTTACTCCCTAAGGAGTGTAAAAGTCATATACTGCAATATCGAGTGTTCCTAACGGCCTCACTCCAAGGTTATAATATCACTGCAGTTCTACAGGGAAGTTGATGAGAAACTATGCACTGGGTGATAACTAAAGAAGCAGCGATATAGTTACATTACTAGTCAACAGCAAACACAAATTAAATCTCATGTGTCATGAAAGACAGTGAGCGGTCGATGTACGCGAGACGAATAATTATGATTCTGGTCCTTTGTGTCAACGGGAAGCTCAATGACAAACTAAAGGTTAGAGACTTGGGCTATTGGTTCACTCCTGAATGATGCTTCAAATCCATAAGAGACGATGCTTATTTACAGTTACATTGGCTTAAGTTTGATTAGAATACGACACTTTTCACGGTTTTTTGAAAAGATGAGATATGATTAGATACTTCAAACCTAAATATAGTAAATGGATATCCAAAGCAGCTATCTGTAGCAATGAAAAAAATCTTATAGATATATAACACATACTCGATGCGGTCCCACGGATGTTAAACTTTCTTCCCGTACAGTACTTATAGGTAATCATATATAGGTAATTACACACACACACACACACACACACACACACACACACACATACAGAGACAGGACAACACGAGGGTAAAACTATTTCCCCGTCGCATACAAATATTAATTAGATAATAATCACAACTCGAGTGTAAACCTCTCATCCTGTAACACATTAATAGTAATCACACACAGATTTTCCTAATTACCTTAACGCGTCAAATAAGCACTAAATATTATTTTCGGCTAAAATAATCGAGATATTATCTGTAACAAAGTGTAGCAAGTGTAGCTAAAATGATTTAATGATCAAGAAGACACCTGTTCACGGTTAGTACGAATATCTGGCTGACACCACAGATTTGTACACTGACCATGACGCTTCCTTGGTTAACCACGTGACCACGACGGTACGACCCATCAGCATGACGGTAAGATCACTGAATACGACGGTACGACTATTGATCATATGACGGTACGACCCTTCAGCATGACGGTAAGATCACTGAATACGACGGTACGACCGTTGATCATGACGGTACGACCCTTCAGCATGACGGTAAGATCACTGAACACGACGGTACGACCATTGATCATGACGGTACGACCCTTCAGCATGACGGTAAGATCACTGAACACGACGGTACGACCATTGATCATGATGGTACGACCCTTCAGCATGACGGTAAGATCACTGACACGACGGTACGACCATTGATCATGACGGTACGACCCCCAGGCACGAGGGTTACGACCGCTGAGGATGATGGGATGATCACTGAGCATGACGGTACGACCCAGTGATGCTAAATGCATTGGCGAAACGTTCTTTGTAAGAGGATGGAGAGAGATGGGTGATTATGGGTGTCTATGCACCTGGTCATGAGAAGAAAGATCATGAGAGGCAAGTGTTTTGGGAGCACCTGAATGAGTGTGTTAGTGGTTTTGATGCACGAGACCGGGTTATAGTGATGGGTGATTTGAATGCAAAGGTGAGTAACTCGGCAGTTGAGGGTATAATTGGTGTATATGGGGTGTTCAGTGTTGTAAACGGAAATGAAGAAATTGTAGATTTGTGTGCTGAAAAAGGACTGGTGATTGGGAATACCTGGTTTAAAACGAGAGATATACGTAAGTATACGTATTTAAGTGGGAGAGATGGCCAGAGAGTGTTATTGGACTACGTGTTAATTGAGGCGCGTGAAAGAGAGACTTTTGGATGTTAATGTGCTGAGAGGGACAACTGGAGGGATGTCTGATCATTATCTTGTGGAGGCGAAGGTGAAGATTTGTAGAGGTTTTCAGAAAAGAAGAAAGAACGTTGGGGTGAAGAGAGTGGTGAAAGTAAGTGAGTTTGGAAAGGAGATTTGTGTGAGGAAGTACCAGGAGAGATTGAGTGCAGAATGGAAAATGGTGCGAGCAAATGACGTAAGGAGAGTGGGAGGAGGAATGGGATGTATTTAGGGAAGTAGTGATGGCTTGCGCAAAAGATGCTTGTGGCATGAGAAAGGTGGGTGGTGGGCAGAGCAGAAGGGTAGTGAGTGGTGGGATGAAGTAAGATTGTTAGTGAACGATAAGAGAAGCGTTTGGACGATTTTTGCAGTGAAATAGTGCAAATGACTGGGAGATGTATAAAAGAAAGAGGCAGGAGGTCAAGAGAAAGGTGCAAGAGGTGAAAAAGACGGCAAATGAGAGTTGGAGTGAGAGAGTATCATTAAACTTTAGGGAGAATAGAAAGTTGTTTTGGAAGCAGGTAAATAAAGTGTGTATGACAAGAGAACAAATGGGAACATCGGTGAAGGGGGATAACGGGGAGGTAATGACAAGCAGTGGTGATGTGAGAGGGAGATGGAGAGAGCATTTTGAAGATTTGTTGAATGTGTTAGAAGTGTTAGATGACAGAGTGGCAGATATAGTGTATTGTGGTCGAGGTGGTGTGCAAAGTGAGAGGGTTAGGGAGAATGATTTGATAAACAGAGAAGAGGTAGTGAAAACTTTGCGGAAGATGAAAGCCGGCAAGGCGGCGGGTTTGGATTTTACTGCTGTGGAATTTATTTAATAAGGGGGTGGCTGTGTTGCTGACTGGTCGGTGAGGATATTCAATGTATGTATGGTTCATGGTGAAGTGCCTGAGGATTGGCGGAATGCATGCATAGTGCCATTGTACAAAGGCAAAGTGGATGAAGGTGAATGTTCATATTAGAGATAAGTTTACAGAGTATTCCTGGGAAATCATATGAGAGGGTATAGATTGAGAGGGTAAAGGCATGTACAGAGCATCAGACTGGGGAAGAGCAGTGTGGTTTCAGAAGTGGTAGAGGATGTGTGGATCAGGTGTTTGCTTTGAAGAATGTATGTGAGAAATACTTAGATTAACAAATGGATTTGTATGTAGCATCTATGGATCTAGAGAAGGCATATGATAGAGATGCTCCGAGGAAGGTATTAAGAGTATATGGTGTGGGAGGTAAGTTGCTAGAAGCAGTGAAAAGTTTTTATCAAGGATGTAAGGCATGCGTACGAGTAGGAAGAGAGGAAAATGATTGGTTCCCAGTGAATGTCGGTTTGCGGCAGGGGTGCGTGATGTCTCCATGGTTGTTTAATTTGTTTATGGATGGGGTGGTTAGGGAGGTGAATGCAAGAGTTTTAGAACGAGGGGCAAGTATGCAGTCTGTTGTGGATGAGAGGGTTCGGGAAGTGAGTCAGTTGTTGTTCGCAGATGAAACAACGCTGGTGGCTGACTCGAGTGAGAAACTGCAAAAGTTGGTGACTGAGTTTGGTACAGTGTGTGAAGAAGAAAGCTGAGAGCAAATGTGAATAAGAGCAAGGTTATTGGGTTCAGTAGGGTTGAGGGACAAGTAAACTGGGAGATGAGTTTGAATGTAGAAAAACTGGAGGAAAGGAAGTGTTCTAGATATCTGGGAGAGGATTTAGAAGCGGATGGAACCATGGAAGCGGAAGTGAGTCACAGGGTCAGGGAGTGGACGAAGGTTCTGTGAGCGTTGAAGAATGTGTGGAAGGCGAGAGCGTTATCTCGGAGAGCAAAAATGGGTATGCTTGAAGGAATAGTGGTTCCAACAATGGTATATGGTTGCGAGGCATGGGCTATAGATAGGGTTGTGCAGAGGAGGGTAGATGTGTTGGAAATGATATTTTTGAGGATAATATATGGTGAGGTGGTTTGATCAAGTAATGAAAGGGTAAGAGAGATGAGTGGTAATAAGAAGAGTGGTTGAGAGGGCAGACGAGGGTGTATTAAAATGATTTGGTCACATGGAGAGAATGAGTAAGGAAGATCGCCAAAGAGAAAATATGTGTCAGAGGTGGAGAGAAAGAGAAGTGGGAGACCAAATTGGAGGTGGAAGGATGGAGTGAAAAAGATTTTGAGCGATCGGGGCCTAAACATACAAGAAGGGGAAAGGCGTGCAAGGAATAGAGCGTATTGGTATACCGGGGTCGACATGCTGTCAATGAATTGAACCAGGGCATGTGAAGCGTCTGGGGTAAACAATGGAAAGTTTTGTGGGGCCTGGATGTGGAAAGGGAGCCGTGGTTTCGGTGCATTACACATGACAGCTAGAGACTGAGTGTGAACGAATGTGGCCTTTGTTGTCTTTTCCTAGCGCTACCTCGCGCGCGCGGGGGAAGGAGGGTGCCATTTCATGTGTGGCATGGTGGCGACGAGAAAGGATGTGGCAGTATGAATATGTACATGTGTATATATGTATATGTCTGTGTATGTATATGTATGTATACGTTGAAATGTATAGATATGTATATGTGTGTTTGGGCGTTTATGTATATACATGTGTATGTGGGCGGGTTGAGCCATTCTTTCGAGAGCGACGAAGTATAATAAATGATTATGATATATATATATATATATATATATATATATATATATATATATATATATATATATATATATATATATATATATATATATATATATATATATCGTTTTGCTCGATCTTCACAACTATCTTTATAAATTACGATTTGGACAGAACTTCTCTGTGGTGCAATTGCAGCCAAGTTACGTTAATTGGTCCTAAAACTTAATTTCTTTCCTCTTTCTAAAACCCTTTACAGTTTTCCCATCTCCTTTAATGGTTCTGTGATTCCAAGAGTCAACACACACACACCGGTACTTGGTATTGCAGTAACCCTCCATTACACAAATGGCCAAGACTACCCTAAAACAATGGAGGTCTTGTCCAGATGCCGAAAATTCTAACTTCTAACCGGCAGTGGCACACTCGCTCGTTCTTGTGTGGACATGTGTGCTGTTTCTGAGGAGGTTCTGACTTAACACACATACCTCGTAGAGTCCAAGGTAAATCATCGACTGATCAAGACGCTCCCGGTCTGACCTCAAAACTTAACCCACTTGCCCGAACGGAGACGTGGTGGTTGGTGTCGAGGATATGTCCCCGCCATATTAGCTAGAATAAGGTACACTTCGCAAACCGCTGTCAGGCTGTTGGTGATTATATATATATATATATATATATATATATATATATATATATATATATATATCGGTATGTGGATTCATACTAACATAAATACATAACACATGAAGCCTCTCTTTAAGGATACTGATAACAAACCGAAAGGAAAACCATAAACTGGTTAATAATTATAATATTAAAGTAATGAACACAGATGAAGAGAGAAACAGAGATATTAAATGGAGCACAAACAGCAGCAGACGACTGGGCACTGTGTCAAGGATGTCTGTGAAAGTAGAGTCAGAATAAGAAGAGTCAGAACTTAATGAGGAGAAGTTGGAAAACCCACGTATATGAGAAAGAGAAGAAATGCCTAGACACTTTATGATGAAGCAGTAAATAACTGTCAACAGTATCTTCATGTGGCCCATGTAGCACGGCAGACACTCCGGGATCATTGTCTCCGTCGTCGTCAACATCGTCATCGCGTCTTCCGTCCATATTCTGGAGTCAACAACTGCGTCTTAACCCTAGTGGTCTGAATTTGACACGTCTAGAATAGATCATTAAACTTTAGTTATTCGCAAGACTTAAATAACTGAAGGGAATAAGACCCTCAGCTTCAGCTTAGATTTTGCACGAGGTATATCCCTCATACTTTGGTTTAATCTGGAGCTTTACTTGCTTCATTACTTGAAGAAAATTTCCACTTTTGGCTATGGAACTTAATAGAGATGTTTTCGATATTTTCCGCATGATATTTCCAACCATCCTTACTTCACTCCCACCAGCTATGCTGCACTACAGGTGAGAGAAATACTTCACAGAAAGTCCCTCTAGCTAAACACGTCTGGGGTGTTGCTCTCATGTACTATCGTTGGTCAGTTGTTTCATGCGTATCAATTCTATCAAAATACTTAACCTCATTCAAATTAATAATGCTCAACTAGGAATTTTATCCACTACTGCTGATAAAAGACTCAAACAGTTGCCTAGGTCAAGGTCAAGACTGTCGATGCTGTGACATTCTGGGCGCCCTAGTTGAATAATCTCTTCCCCAACTCGTTTCTAGGTTAAAGAAGTTAAGGTCGTTGGGAAGTCTCTCAAAGGATTTGTTTTTCAGTCTGGGAACCATACTTGTAGATCGCCGCTGCATTCTCTTTAATGTCTCTATCTATTTATCTTTAAAGTAGGGTGACCAAAAGTGGACATAATCTTCAATGTAAGACCGTAACGATTAATTCTTAAAAGTGAGAGAAATCTTTTCAAGCGAATTTGTATGCTTAAAGCCATTTTTCTTCTCAAACGCTTCTAATCAGCATTTATTTGGTTTTAAGTCATCGAAGATTACCATTATTATATCCCTTTCCTAAATCACGTTATAGAACTCAGCAGAATGCACATTGTTTTTCATTTATATGTCATTTATCACTTGTGAACTCAGTCTTTAGGTTTGTCCATTGGTTCTCAGAATATCACAGCAAAACTCATCATCGTCATTAATGTATATCAGAGTGTGAATTAGGTGCAAGACCGATACCTGTGGCACTCCACTTGTTACGGCTAACCATTTTTAGGCTTCAGTACAACACCGTCTTAAAGAATACACTTATAACATAACGGGCGAACTCTTTTATACTTGTTGACACTAATTTCAGAAGAATGCAGAACAGTAACAAAACATTACTAAACTTATTAACCTAACAACAGTAAGTTTCAGACACGTTAGGCGGGTAAATAATTTTCTGAGCTAATTATAAACCAAAAATCTTTCTTTAGCTCTTAGATATTTATCTTTTGATAAATGGGACATTACTGGCTGGAGATAAGAATCAACGATATAATCAAACGAAGATGTCTCACTAATGGGTCAGTGGTCTGACCTTGGCACTACCTCGCTGAGATGGGAAAGGTGGTTTAACAAATACGTCTAAATACAGCATCATCCTGATGAAAAGGACAAGAACACTTTAAAACATATGTCAGGAAGTACAATATTAATAACAAATGAGATGGTATGTATATTGCTAATTGGTTCTCGGATTGGCATAATATTTTGTTCGTTACTAACAAAACCTTGTTTCAAAAAAATTAAATAAAAGGATGATGAAAAAAGAATGTAAAAGAGTTATAAGACTGGTAACTGCTGAAGTATGTGTTGTAGCACAAATGCCAGCAAAATCCATTGTCCCAACAATTCTAAGATGAGGAAAACCAGACAGAAACATAGCCCCTGGCACATCACTGGAGCAATTTCAACCATAGCTGTAATGATCACGTCAAGTCATGTGGTGAAGGGATGCCTCCTCCTAATTCTTATATCAGATGGCACGACTCACGTATGTTCATCGTTAAGGTAATACATAGATCTTTTCTCACAGTTACTCGCAATAACTTCATCATCCCCCTCGTTGCAGCGGTTACAGGAAGGAACCAAACTCTACAACTCAAAACTTTTGACTTTTCTTCTGCAGGTGTTGTGGAGAAAGGTTAATACTATATTAACCTTCATTGACGTCACACTGGAGAGAAAAGCTTTAAGTTTTGTGTAACTTAGTTTGGTGTATTCCCAGAGCAACAAGAGGCGAGGACATGAAGAGAGATATTATCATTATCATTACTATTATCATTATTACTATTATCATTACTATCATTATCACAATTATTACTATTACTATTATTAGAAGCAGTATTATTGTTATCATGATTACTATTATTTGGGGGCAAGAAAGTCCTCGAGGACGCTGTCCTATTCCCCGTCCACTGAAGGTGAGACAGACTTGACGAAGATGACTTCACCATCACGGACTTGCGGGAGGAGTCCGCTAACACCTAAAATCAGGCACGACTATACATACACTGCAGCTAGTCTCACAACTGTTGCTGAAAAACGTAATTGCAATTTAGTCTCACCATAACTTGAGGAAGTCAAAAGGGGAAAGGAGGAATCAACTGCAAGTGCTGATGATCAGAGGCAGGTAGACAAAAGTAGAAGGATGAAAAGATGCTAAAAGATATTCAAAGCTGAGCTTGAATCAGTAATTAGGATCACTTTAGGAAGAGATCTGGTTAATTTCAAAAGTAATTTAAGGGGAGAAATGACACTAGGTATAGTTCAGACTCCATTACAAGATCCTGACGAGACCTTTTGAGAAACTCTGATCAAAATAAATGTCAAACAAGTGAAAAGATTCTAATATTATGAAGAAAACCTGAGGCTCTCACACACGGATTAAGATCACAATGGCTTATATCAGCTCTGGGGCTTACCAGTGAGCTGGTTGTAAGTGGCTAAAAAGTTTCACTTAGTCTTGACATAATCTTGGTGGTGTGCGCGTAGGAACAGCTTAACCACCAATGTCGCTGCTAAAGAACGACATAATTCATACACGGTAATAATAGGAAATACAATGTAATGAATTTTCCAAAAGCCAAATTCGCTAATGAATACACGTATCTTATACATACATGATTATAATATGTACAGATATGTATGATATATATGTGTAGGTGTAAGGAGAGGTCACTGTCTGTGAGGGGAAAGATGGGTATGCTTACTATCACAGTAGTCCCAGCGGTGCTGTATGGATGCGAGGTTTGGCCCATAGATAAAAAAAAAAGAAGGGGGAAGTGTTGGAAATGGAATGTATAAAGACAGAGGTGCGTGTGTGTGTGTGTGTGTGTGTGTGTGTGTGTGTGTGTGTGTGTGTGTGTAAATCCTCCCCTCTTATAATTTTCCAAAAGAAGGAACAGAGAAAGGGGCCAGGTGAGGATAATCCATCAAAGGCTCAGTTCTCTGTTCTTAGCGCTACCTCACTAACGCGGGAAATGGCGAGTAGTATGAAAAATAAGTATATATATATATATATATATATATATATATATATATATATATATATATATATATATATATATATATATTCCTGGGGATAAGGGAGAAAGAATACTTCCCACGTATTCCCTGCGTGTCGTAGAAGGCGACTAAAAGGGGAGGGAGTGGTGGAGCTGGAAATCCTCCTTTCTTGTTTTTAATTTTCCAAAAGAAGGAACAGAGAAGGGGGCCCAGTGAGGATATTCCCTCAGAGGCGGGAAATGGCAAATAGTATGAAAAAAAAGAATGGATTTGTATGTAGCATTTATGGATCTGGAGAAGGCATATGATAGAGTTGATAGAGATGCTCTGTGGAAGGTATTAAGAATATATGGTGTGGGAGGAAAGTTGTTAGAAGCAGTGAAAAGTTTTTATCGAGGATGTAAGGCATGTGTACGTGTAGGAAGAGAGGAAAGTGATTGGTTCTCAGTGAATGTAGGTTTGCGGCAGGGGTGTGTGAAGTCTCCATGGTTGTTTAATTTGTTTATGGATGGGGTTGTTAGGGAGGTAAATGCAAGAGTTTTGGAAAGAGGGGCAAGTATGAAGTCTGTTGGGGATGAGAGAGCTTGGGAAGTGAGTCAGTTGTTGTTCGCTGATGATACAGCGCTGGTGGCTGATTCATGTGAGAAACTGCAGAAGCTGGTGACTTAGTTTGGTAAAGTGTGTGGAAGAAGAAAGTTAAGAGTAAATGTGAATAAGAGCAAGGTTATTAGGTACAGTAGGGTTGAGGGTCAAGTCAATTGGGAGGTGAGTTTGAATGGAGAAAAACTGGAGGAAGTGAAGTGTTTTAGATATCTGGGAGTGGATCTGGCAGCGGATGGAACCATGGAAGCGTAAGTGGATCATAGGGTGGGGGAGGGGGCGAAAATTCTGGGGGCCTTGAAGAATGTGTGGAAGTCGAGAACATTATCTCGGAAAGCAAAAATGGGTATGTTTGAAGGAATAGTGGTTCCAACAATGTTGTATGGTTGCGAGGCGTGGGCTATGGATAGAGTTGTGCGCAGGAGGATGGATGTGCTGGAAATGAGATGTTTGAGGACAATGTGTGGTGTGAGGTGGTTTGATCGAGTGAGTAACGTAAGGGTAAGAGAGATGTGTGGAAATAAAAAGAGCGTGGTTGAGAGAGCAGAAGAGGGTGTTTTGAAGTGGTTTGGGCACATGGAGGGAATGAGTGAGGAAAGATTGACCAAGAGGATATATGTGTCGGAGGTGGAGGGAACGAGGAGAAGAAGGAGACCAAATTGGAGGTGGAAAGATGGAGTGAAAAAAATTTTGTGTGATCGGGGCCTGAACATGCAGGAGGGTGAAAGGAGGGCAAGGAAGAGTGAATTGGAGCGATGTGGTATACCGGGGTTGACGTGCTGTCAGTGGATTGAATCAAGGCATGTGAAGCGTCTGGGGTAAACCATGGAAAGCTGTGTAGGTATGTATATTTGCGTGTGTGGACGTATGTATATACATGTGTATGGGGGGGGGGGGGGGTTGGGCCATTTCTTTCGTCTGTTTCCTTGCGCTACCTCGCAAACGCGGGAGACAGCGACGAAGTATAAAAAAAAAATATATATATATATATATATATATATATATATATATATATATATATATATATATATATATATATATATATATATGGTTATTGACCCAACCTGTAATGTATTCTACACCCCCTTCAGTAGATTATAGGAAAAGTGAATGACAGGGTAGCACTGCAATGAGTGTTGAGAGTTTAGAGGATGGAAGGCGGGGATACAAGAAAATTTACGTGTAAGGAAGAGCAGAAAGACTGCCTGAGTGACCTGTGGATGAAGATGGAGTCAGACCAGCATTTTCTATGCTCCCCATGTTTATTCAACGGCTGTATGAATGGAGCAGTGAGTGACGCTCTGGCAGGTAATACAGGTAGAGAGGGGTTATACTACGATGGAGTGGAGTCGAAACCTGAGCCTGTGTATGTGTGGGTGAAGCTGGTAGTGTGTTCGTGGGTTAAGCGATAGCTGTAGTAGTAGTACTAGTAGCAGCAGTAGTAGTAGTATGTAGTAGTAATTGTAGTAGTAATAGTAGTTCAGAGCCTGGGCGAGGCCATGGGAGATGTTGTAAGAGGGGATGGGGTTATGGTTGAGGAGGATTTAATCCGGAGTGTGAGATAACGAAGGATGATGGGAGGTAAGAGAGGATCAGGGACTGTAAGTACTTGTTGGTTATACGTGGGGAAAAAACAAAGCATCAAATGAGGCCGAGGTATCTAAGAGTGATGAAGGACGGGTACTAGAGCTGAGGTTCTGACAAAGATCACGGAAGGTAAGTCAACCAGCTGGATTGTGTGGGTGGGGTAGCCTGTTGGTAGGGTCAGCTGAGTCTACTTTGGCGTACGTATCTCACTGACATCTGATGGTGATATGATAAGGTAACAGGGAGAGTGAATGATGTGGTGGTGTATTTCTAAGGTTTGGATGTGGAGTGAAAAGATTGGAGAGCCTGAGAGACTGTGGTTATGGAAGTGGGTAGAAAGCAGGTGAATAGGTGAGATGTGGAGACGAGATAGGAAGCTCTTTTTTTGAAAGGATGAGCGAAAGAATGCTAAAGATGTGCGTGGGAAAGGTATAGGGAAGAGGGAGAGGATGGGAGAGGATGAGGAAGAAGGATGAGAGACAGGATGGGTAAGGGGGAAGCAGAGTGATAGAGGCGTGGGTGAATGTACGAAGAGGAGGGCCAGCGAAGGAGTGTGTTGACGAGAGGGATGGCAACATGATGGAGTGTTACGTTCTATGATGGAGATTCATAAGGAGAACATCATGCAAGAATAATTATGGTGGGCGACGTAGTAGATGCAAGTGGGTTTAAGAAATCACAGAGTACCAAGGATATACATATGTACATGAAGACAGGAGAAAAAGCTCGTAAATACTGCGCACTGTATATGCAGGATGAGGAGACAAGAGAGAGAATAGGTAAGCGTTTTGTTGATGCAATGCACAAGTCGATGACATACTACAAAGCAATTTGGTGTTACCTGACTCCGCCTGGTTAAGGTTTCACCGTGAGTGAAAGTTACGTTTAACGAGGCTGTATCATTGTCAGTTGACGAGACAAAGTACAGTATCGTCAAAGAGCTTACTGTTCTGCAGGAGTATCTTGCAGCAGAAGCCTCCGGGTAATGGGTCCTAAAGTAACACCAAGATCCTTTCAAAATAGGATCCAGGGGGTGATTAAATGAGTCAATAGATAAATATACAAGGTAATTGAAAATGAATATGATATGGGTGTATGGAACTGACGTTATACAAATGTTTGGGTGAAAGATATTGACGATTTAAGCTGCCAGAAGACAAGAGACCTCGCTAAGATAAGGTCTGGCGAATCTTTATCAACAACATGATCATAACTAATGTATCCTTTATCTATGCAAATGTCAGTCAGTTTGACTATATACTACATAGATTGATGAAAAAGTAAGTTCTAATATCTTTTATCTGTATAGAATGCAATCAAAATATCTAAAAGTGAACTTGTGGTTGAAGACTTAAGAAGGCGTACCTAACACACCTATGTAGTGGACGTGACTCTTTGTCAATACCTCATCTGAGCTGAGGTTATGTAAGAACAGTGGCGGAAAGGAACGAAATGATAATACTATATCACAAAACTGAAGCTGATTGTTTTAGAAATTTACTTTCGCACACGTACTTCAAATTTGGTCGACTTGTACTTTACTCAAGTACATCTTAAATAGAATATACGTTGAAAAGTAACTAATGTCAAGTCAAAGTTTATTTTTCGATGTACTTGAGTGAAAATAGATCTCGAAATTTTCTCTTACCGTCTATGGGAAACACTTCCATTCTACACACCGTTCGGTCTGTCATTACATAACGCAGGTTTGGACACGTAGAACATACAGACATATCCTGTCACCTCCTCATGTCCCATGCAGCATGCAGGAGAAGCCGTGTTTGGCTACAAGACGACACTGTCACACACTAATACGTGAGTTGCTCGTATTAATGGCATATCCTAAATCACCCTCATCCCCTCCCCCGACAAGGGAGTGTATTGGTTTTGGTCACAAGTTGTCACTCCAGTGATCCCGGGTTCGATTCCAGCCATGAATCATATATATATATATATATATATATATATATATATATATATATATATATATATATATATATACGTACACAAGAACAGGATGAACTCCTTTCATTCTGAAGTGAGGACTTCTCTGTGGAGACTGTTATCTGTTTCATCAACTGACGATGATACGGAATCGACAAAGGTGACTTTTCACCCGCTGTATAACCTCAAGCTGGTGGAGTCTGGCATACGAGCGTGTGTTAATTACATACAGACAGAATCCTAATGATTAACATGTCAGTCCAACTGCCTTTCTCTAATGCATGACAGTCTTCATTAGAATTGATCAGATTAGAAGAAAAACAAGTCTAAGTCAATCACAGTGAACGCATAAGTATAACGAATGAAGGGAAATTGAAGATACATTTTTCTTCTGTTAATCTATCATTTTCTGATGATAATCCCATTACTAAAACACATCGGAAATTAGTGATACGTAAGCGCACTTCTCCTCGGCCAGCTCTGTTCACCTATATATATCTTCCATTAATCTTTACAGTTCACTGAATTCTAAGAAAAAACCCAAAGAACATAAGAGGGATATCTGTTACCTCTGTGATAAGACAGGCGAGATCTAACTCTCACCTCGTAGAATGTCCTAACTCGCGTCCCTCCCCGTCTCTGGCTAGTCATTCCTCTCCACCTTCAGCGGCTTAGGAAAGTCTATCTGACACCCGTAAACTCAGAGTAAACGGAAGACGGGGAGCTCAGAAGTCCTTTTAAAGTGGTGCACTACGGCAGGGTGTGACGGAGGGGAGAGGAGCGTAATGGCGTGTGTGTGTGTGTGTGTGTGTGTGTGTGTGTGGTGTGTGTGTGTGGCTAGGCAGGGAGAGAAGGGGGAGGAGTCACGACGGCGGGGAGAGAGAGAGATCAAATGTCACACGACCAAAAGTTTTTCTTTTTTTACTGCCTCCTGCAGCGTCAGGCAGGAAGTTCATGCCATGTGTCTCCACAGACGTAAGACTCTTTCGACATCTTTTAAGAAGACTTTTATGTGTTTAGCAGTTTTTCTCCCGGTGAGGCGGTGCCATTCAGGAGGGGTTTTAGTACGGGTTCTATGGCAGTGGCCAATCACAGCTTATCTTGATACCTCCTCCTCCTCCTCAGCGTCCACCGTCTACAATCTCGAGCAGGTACTCGACCAGAAGCCGCATATCACTATCATCATCTCATGACGTCAGTGTCTGAGCAAAGAAGAAATGAATAGTTGCGATAAGAATATCTGATGACGACCCATCGTACACTCTCATCGTTCGGTCATGCTATGTTAACCTGAGAGTAAAACGTCGTGAGTCTGTTGGGATAACATATGGGGGTATCATCAAGCCTCCACCGCCCGTGTGAAGCAGGGAAGGGAGAGGTGGAGGTCCTGCACCCACAGGAGTACTTCCCCCCGGAGTATGTATGGATCTAGGACTCGATAAGGTACACCATAATACCCACGGACATCTCAACACTTGATGTATACAGCCGGAACTTTTTAGACGCCCGAGTTCTACTCTTGGGCGCAACACTCGGCTCGCAGCCAACCCAACTGTTCATCTTTTATGGTCTGGTCGATAGGTAGGTTCCTGGCTTAGGCTGAGATATATATATATATATATATATATATATATATATATATATATATATATATATATATATATATATATATATATTATATTGTATTATATTGTATTATATTATATTATATTGTATGTAGCATTTATGGATCTGGAGAAGGCATATGATAGAGTTGATAGAGATGCTCTGTGGAAGGTATTAAGAATATATGGTGTGGGAGGCAAGTTGTTAGAAGCAGTGAAAAGTTTTTATCGAGGATGTAAGGCATGTGTACGTGTAGGAAGAGAGGAAAGTGATTGGTTCTCAGTGAATGTAGGTTTGCGGCAGGGGTGTGTGATGTCTCCATGGTTGTTTAATTTGTTTATGGATGGGGTTGTTAGGGAGGTAAATGCAAGAGTTTTGGAAAGAGGGGCAAGTATGAAGTCTGTTGGGGATGAGAGAGCTTGGGAAGTGAGTCAGTTGTTGTTCGCTGATGATACAGCGCTGGTGGCGGATTCATGTGAGAAACTGCAGAAGCTGGTGACGGAGTTTGGTAAAGTGTGTGGAAGAAGAAAGTTAAGAGTAAATGTGAATAAGAGCAAGGTTATTAGGTACAGTAGGGTTGAGGGTCAAGTCAATTGGGAGGTGAGTTTGAATGGAGAAAAACTGGAGGAAGTGAAGTGTTTTAGATATCTGGGAGTGGATCTGGCAGCGGATGGAACCATGGAAGCGGAAGTGGATCATAGGGTGGGGGAGGGGGCGAAAATCTTGGGAGCCTTGAAGAATGTGTGGAAGTCGAGAACATTATCTCGGAAAGCAAAAATGGGTATGTTTGAAGGAATAGTGGTTCCAACAATGTTGTATGGTTGCGAGGCGTGGGCTATGGATAGAGTTGTGCGCAGGAGGTTGGATGTGCTGGAAATGAGATGTTTGAGGACAATGTGTGGTGTGAGGTGGTTTGATCGAGTGAGTAACGTAAGGGTAAGAGAGATGTGTGGAAATAAAAAGAGCGTGGTTGAGAGAGCAGAAGAGGGTGTTTTGAAGTGGTTTGGGCACATGGAGAGGATGAGTGAGGAAAGATTGACCAAGAGGATATATGTGTCGGAGGTGGAGGGAACAAGGAGAAGAGGGAGACCAAATTGGAGGTGGAAAGATGGAGTGAAAAGATTTTGTGTGATCGGGGCCTGAACATGCAGGAAGGTGAAAGGATTGCAAGGAATAGAGTGAATTGGAGCGATGTGGTATACAGGGGTTGACGTGCTGTCAGTGGATTGAATCAAGGCATGTGAAGCGTCCGGGGTAAACCATGGAAAGCTGTGTAGGTATGTATATTTCCGTGTGTGGACGTGTGTATGTACATGTGTATGGGGGGGGGGTTGGGCCATTTCTTTCGTCTGTTTCCTTGCGCTACCTCGCAAACGCGGGAGACAGCGACAAAGTATAAAAAAAAAAAAAATATATATATATATATATCTATATATATATATATATATATATATATATATATATATATATATATATATATATATCATTAGACCTCACTAACATCTGCTCTCCAAGGGGATTAGTGAAGCCCCGCCTCACAGCTTCCTGTGTGCATTTAACGACTTCAACACTTGTATCTACCGCACTCTGTCTGAGGATGTAATAGACGAAAGTACTCACTGTTCTCATTTTCTCTTTCCACTGGTGATTGTGCATATACTTCTTCATATATATATATATATATATATATATATATATATATATATATATATATATATATATATATATATATATATATATATATATATATATATTCTATGAGTCCACGGGGAAAATGAAACACGAAAAGTTCCCAAGTGCACTTTCGTGTAATAATCACATCATCAGGGGAGACACAAGAGAGGAATATAACAGTCAGTTGATATATATATATATATATATATATATATATATATATATATATATATATATATATATATATATATATATATATGTATATATATATATATATATATATATGAGATGGCCATTGCTAATGCATTCAGTCGTCCCTGCCGCCTTAGCTACCATAAAAAGGCCAGGCAAGTTGCCCAGTTTTCATCATAATGATATACAGCGTGTGTCAACAAAAGTTCAGGACCGTTCGTCCTGTCGGGCCGTAGCTGGTGCTCCCGACTGCCTCAGCACGATGGCAAGACTCACATCTTCCTCTATGACCGGTATTACTGTACAATCCTTATTGATGTGACTAACATCTCCATTTCAGAGCGGTTCTATAGCAGTCAAAGCCATTCAGTGAAATGACACTGAGAAACACAAGCCGGTCGCTCGAATGAGTATTGACACACCCTTGCCATGTCCTCTGTATAATACCGGACGAAACTCGTTATGTCATTAACGTCATGTGAATGATGATCCTGCGACAAGAAGATGGATCCTCACAAAACAAGTTCAATAGGGCGATGTATGGATTTAGGTGTCGTCGTATATTTCCTTCACTTACTGGTATATTTCTAAATGTCATGGTGTATTTCCTATGTATACTGGTATATTCCCTTCATATAATGGTATATATCCTTCATCTGCTTATATAATGCCTTCTTCTACTGGTATTCTCTCTTCATATGTTGGTATACTTCTTTTACATGCTGGTATTCATCCTTCGCCTATGGGTATATTTCCTTTATCTTCCGTTACATTTCATTCATCTGCTGTCACATTTCCTTCAGGTACTGGTATACTTCTGTCATCTGCTAATATTTATCATGCAAGCACAGGATATTTCCTTCAAATATTGGTATAATTCCTTCATTTCATCGTATATTTCTTTCATTTACTGGCGTATATCCTTCACCTTCTGGCATATTTGTTTCATCTATTGGTGCATTTCCTTCATTTGCTGGCATGCCTCTTTCATCTGCTGGTATATTTCCTTCACCTACTCTCTCGCTTCCTCCTCCAACTCACATCCTTCCGTATTATTAATGAGTTAGACAACAATCTCACGTATTTCTTGATACACAAAATCGATATTATGAACTCGGAGGAGGGGAACGAGAGAGCACTTCCCTGATGATACTGGGGCAGGCTGGCTGGCTGGCTGGCTGGCTGGCTGAGAGAAATTTACACGCGTGATCTATCATCACCCACCATCTGACACTACAGCAGATACGGGTCTGCGTCAATACTGGGCAAAACTTCACGAGTTATGTTAGAAGTATGAGCCCGCGCTCTGGTCTGGGGATTACGTGATATAATGGTGTGCTGCACAATTCTCAGTGACAGCTGGGGAAGACCGGTTTCAGACTGTGTGATACAGATAAAAGGAGGATGATTTTCTATAGATTTACATATAGTCTACAAATTTACGTTACATGATAAACGGAAACCATAATGGTAGTATCTGAGCTGCCACTTTATAACGAGGTTATATTTTCATCGTACTAATGAAACTAATTTCATTATGCTGCAGATTTCCAAATCCCATGGTAGAGATAAGTCTAAATAATTTTGCGGATGTTTGGAAAATGGCTCAGATCCTCACGACGTAGAAGTTTCTCATGAAACCATGTCGTAAATCTTAAAGCAAAAAAAAACAAAAAACTATACCTGTGTTACACTGTGGTATGATATGCCATAAGGAGCCGTGACAAAATATCTTATATTGATACAGACCAATTATACAGGAGTCGTTAAGTGACCCACACGTAAGATATAATAAACACATACGACCCATATGGTCTTATTATACCTGTGGCTTTTTAGTATACATGTACACCTAGTCCTAGACCTGCGGTTCAAGATGCTAGACCAGCAGCAACACAAGACATATGGCAGGCCATCTGATAACTGATAGTGCCTAGAAACGCGATGCACAAGTTTTTCCAGTTTGGCTCTGATAGCTTATTACGGCCTTAAGGATCTACCCCACAGACCTAAAAACCAAGTAACCAAACATCCAACCAACCAACCAACAAGCAATGAACAGATGATGATGTAAGTTGTAATCCAACTTAAGAAAATCAAGTGAATTTTTAAAGATTTTGAAAATCATCAGTAAACTGAAGAGATCCTCCTTTCAGGTGAAAATTCGTGACTATCGTTCCAAAACCACTTTACGCTGATTGGATGTAAAGACAATAACACTACCGCTGGAGGAAAACGCACACGAGTGATTGCGTTGGTCGCCGATACCAATTTGATTTAACGACCGCAATAAGCTATATGGGCAGCATTAAGTATACCAGAAAAAAATAAAACAATACACCTGATCCCAGTGAAGCAGTTGCCTGGAAATGTCAACTTGAGGCAGAGTTCAACGGTAAGATTATGTATATAGAGATGTCAAGGATAAAGACGAAGAATGCGTAGATTGGACAACTAAAAAAAAATGAATCAAGTGGCAATTGTATGTTAATGCAAAGCCTGAAACATAATAAGTATTCCTGTAACTTGAAAAATCATCCACTATGCTCGTGGAAGGCGTGGGAAACTAATATAATATCTCGGTGCTTACATCCTCGGGGGAAGCCCCGAACCACCATTTCCTGTGATGTTAAAGGAGACAGACGGTCCCACGTATCAACTGCGCCACTGCCGCTGCAGACAAATCGCTTTGGCGCTACTAGCTTAGAAAATGCTGTTCTACAGCCGCCACCGCCGCAGCTATCTCGCTACTCGCACTACCTGCGAAGGTGAAGACTGTGTGTACTGGTCGCCATTACCACAGCTAACGCACATGCTCGCAAGACCAGTTAAGACGATACTGCCCACTGCTCGCCACTGCCACAACTACCCCACTGCTCGCCCTACCAACCCAAGGAAAGACTGTCCACAGGTCATCAAACACTGCTCACATTAATGAGACAGTGTCATCATCAACATATTCCAGTCTTTAAAAGATAATCACTTATAGACGAAGCGTCAAATGACAACCTTTATATTAACAATATTATTTTTGTAATCTAAAAATATTGTTCTTTTTTCCCTTCACAAACCTGTACAACCCCCGCTTTGACCTCTTACAAAGAAATACAAAGGAATTCAGAGCAACAGACCACTGGGTCCTTTCGAAGCTGTTTGTGATGGTGGAAGACATCAGAAACTCACACATTACCGTGGTAAAAGTTAAAAGTCGTACGGATAATTCAAAGAGAATAACCTGCAAATTGTTATATTGACAATGTGCTAATGTGTCAAGGTAATGGATCATCTCATGACATAGCTGGCCAGCTGGGTACCAAAGCTTTCGGGCCAAGTGTCAGAGGTTCAGGATGGTGAAACCTGTGACATGATTCAATACACTGAAGAGTTGAATACCGAGGAGGAAGAATCTAAGGATAGATACCTTAATGGGTAAAAAACTGAAGATGATAACGCTGCTACACTTACAATAGTACGATGATCTCTTTCTGTTTCCTGGTCACTGCCAAAATACAGTGTACGCTCTTCTACTGAGGCAATGGCTTTCTTCGATTCAATAACTACTACAGGAGAAGGTAGCTACCCGCAGCTACCGAACACCTACAGTGTATGAGGCTCCTTCGTGAGACACCTCTGCTGCTATCTGTGGACGCGCCTGTCACGCCGCGCCGTCTACACAACTGAACTCTCTGTCCGTTCACTGTAGACAGAGCGGCTATTCGACTGTTTCATTTCACAACCCTTGATGATATATATGTTCCTCTTATCAATTATCTATGTATCCATAATTACCCCAGTACCAATTTCTACGACAGAGTCATGGTGTTACCAAGGACATTTCTAAGGCTCCTATACCCAAAGTTGCGCTACTACCGTTAGCAGGGAAATGTAGGCTCGTTTGGAGTAGACTTTCTTTGCCAAGAATGTACTCCAGTGATACAGCCTTGCCAAAGGTGACTTTTCACTCGCGGTGTAAACCTCGAACAGGCGGAGTCCGGCAATAAGCCCTTTCATCATTGAAATGCACACAAATGTAAAGGAGAATCTTTGATTAGAATAAACCTGAAATGTATATGATCAAACATTAGGATGAATCTTGATTATATAACCAGGATCATAAGATATTCTGGATGTTGGTAGCTTATGACGTAAGAGAAGCACAACGGACATTACTCACATTACACCGAATTGAAACAAAAGTGAAATGAAGGTAGACGAGACCAAATGAAGGAGCCGATCCTTCTTGAAGAAATACCAGAACCGAATCATGAATATCTGTCACTTCTGACGGAAGACTAGAAAACTTATTGAAAGTGTTTGTGTATGTAATCAACTGTTTGTACAGTACGAGGGGGGAGTTATATATTACCGAGGCCCTATCTGTGTGTGTGTGTGTGTGTGTGTGTGTGTGTGTGTGTGTGTGTGTGTGTGTGTGTGTGTATGTGTGTGTGTGTGTGTGTGTGTATGTGTGTGTGTAATTACCTATGTGTAATTAGCTATTTGCATTGTATTGGGAAGGAGTTTTACACTCGTGTGCAGACGACGATCTAGACTGAAAAAGTCATTCAAACTTTCATCAAATCTTCACACCGTCTGTACCTTCTCCGCAGATTGAGAATACTAGGCGTCTCACCAACTGTGCTTAGGAATTTCTATATCATCTTCATTTTACCTAAGCGCACCAACGCCTCTCCAGTGGCGCTCCTCACTAACAGCTATACAGAGATCGGCTAGAAAAAGTGTGGGAAAAGGGTATGCAGAATAATCCTGGGCTCTTCTTACACCACTTACCAAGAGGCTCTCATCTTGCTGAACTTGTCCACCTTCTCCTACTAACACCGGCAGCTCTACGGCAGTTTGACCATAAACTGTTGACACACCCCCATCACAGACACCACCTCCTACCAGACGCCCCTCCATCATGGATCGACATTCGTTAACACAGTCGATTTGTTTCAATCTGGGCTCGTACAGACATATACCTAGCTTTGTAAATGGTATAAACAATCTATGAACAACTACAGAGCCAAGCAAGAGAACAGTTCAGTTTTCTAAAAGTTAGGCTGTTTGGTATGTCACCTTCTGTGTTACTATAACTGTGCATCACTTAATATTTAACCAAGTGCATGATGTATAAACCATACTATTTACTATGTAAACATTTCTGTATATCTGTCACCCTATATATCTAGATATGCTTCACTCATATGCTTGTCCAAAGTGTGTAATTATTCAGTCCACCTTGATCTTAAGCTCTTGCGTGATTAGTTAACTAACCAGTAACTATCATGACCTCCCAGTTCTGTTAACTGTAACACTTCAAACATTAATTCATTTAAGCATTTTCAGCCGAATGGTTGCCTCAATCCACGTTATCAATCCTCAATCAACGTTATCTAATCATTTTTTCATTTAAACACACACACACACACACACACACACGCACACACACACACACACACACGCGCGCGCGCGCATCATAGCCATCTTTAAACGTAGGAGACCAGGAAGATGCGCTGAACTACATATCGGTTCCTCTAACAAGTGTGGTCTGTAAAATTCTTGAAAAGATAATCCGAAAGTACATCACAGGAAGATAGTGAGCTTTGTTTTAGACGAAAGGTAAAGCTGGGTGGATCGTCTGCATCAAGCCTAACAGAGAGTATTAGACACTGTATCACATGGGAAACTGACTAAGAAGCTTGGATCTTCATGCAGAGATAGATAATCTTAGTGGATGGAATGATGCATGTCAAGGGAGCCCCCTAGAAAAAGGCTGATGCCACCAGTGGCGTGCTGCAGGGTTCTGTACTGGTACAACTGCTCTTCTTGATCTATGTGAATGATTGACCAGAAGGACGGGACGCCTACCTGAATATGTTTGTGGGTGATGCCAACGTCATGGGGAAAATAAAAAGTGAGGAAGATTGTAGGGAGACCTGGAAAAGTTCCGAAGTTTTTCTGATTACATGGTTGATAATTTTAAACTCGAGGAAGTGCAAAGTATGGATACTATCCAGTAGACAATAAGGTGCAGGAGTTTGTGTGAGAAGCACTGGGGAGCAGATATCGTACCTAAACTGCAGCCAAGGTTCACATCCCACATTAGTGCAGAACGAGAATATGCTCTCAAGTTTAGTCATCACACATACAGAACCACAAAGAACTAATAGATAAAGTCCAGAGGAGGGTAATACAGATGGTGCAAGATTACAGAAGCAGAGTTACAGACGTAGGTCTGAGGCCTTAAATTTGTTCACCATGAGAGAAAATTGCATATTCAAGTTTTAGACCAGCTTTATGATGTGCAAATCGAACATTTCTTCGAAAGATACTATGATAGAGCAACCAGAGATCATGACATGAAATTAAGCAATTAACATGGGAAAATTTTTTAACAAAAACTTCCATAACATTAAAGTGGCGGGGGAAAGAAATATACTGAGTGATGAAATTGTTCAATGTGAGCAACACAGAGACGTTTGAAAAGTTGAAAGATTGTAGAGTAAGTTCAAGAGATAAGGTACTATGAATACAGAACCCCCTTCTCTCGCAGTACAAAAGGTTGTCACACGCACGCACGCACGCACGCACGCACGCACACGCACACACACACACACACACACACACACACACAAGGGTGGCACCATCTTGTTCAAAAGGTTAACATAAAATTCAGCTCAAGGTGGCGGGACAGAGCCTGGTAAAGTACCACACACGAGCACTTGTCTGGCACTGTCGGCTCACGGCAGTGCAGGTTGTTATCTTGAGTCAGGGAGGAGGAAGGGTCGGGGCACTGCATGTTGGAAAGGGGAGGGAAGGGAGGGGGAGGGAAGGGAAGGGGAGAGAAGGAGAAGGGGTCTTGGTTGGGTTGGTTTGAGAGGGGTGCGGTGGGCGTTGACGAGAGGGGGGGATAGGTGAGGGGTAAGAGAGGGTTAAGTTTGTTTAGGAGTGGTCGAATGGGAAGCCGATGAATGGGCAAGGAGGGAGGTGATGTGAGGTAAAGAGGGGAGACAGGATGGGTGTGGAAGGGAGGGGTAGGGAGGAGAGAGGATCTGTGAGAAGGGAAGGGGTTGGGTTGGGAAAGGAGGGGTAACGAGTGATGAGAGGGGAAGGGGTGAGGAGGGACTGTGTGGAAAAGGGAGAGGAGAGGAGGGAATGTGTGGCGAGGGGAGGTGTGAGGAGGGAATGTGTGGAGAGGAGAGGGGTGGGAGGAAAAGCGTGGTGATGGTATGGGAGGAGTTAGGTGGAGATGGGTAAGAGTGGAGAGGAGGAGCCATGTGATAACATAGGGAGAGAGATTAAGACAGCAAAACAAATGAACAAGAAACCGAGATCTGTGCGAGACAAGAATCAATGGAAAAGAGGGTAGAGAGGGAGTGGGAAAGAATGAAGAAGAGAGAGAAGGAAAGAAAAGAATAAGAGCAGGAGGAGGACAATGGAAAGGGGAAGAGGGAAGAAAGAGCGGATGGCAGACATCGTGAGGCAATAAGAGGTGAGCAGGAAGTGTAAGCGACAAGGAAGTGCAGCAATGAAGATAAGATGAAACGATGCTGGGGAATACTTGGGGCACTGGAGATACACGGAGACAACGAGGAGAGAGAGAGAGAGAGAGAGAGAGAGAGAGAGAGAGAGAGAGAGAGAGAGAGAGAGAGAGAGAGAGAGAGAGAGAGAGAGAGAGAGAGAGAGAGAGAATGTGTGGCTGAGAAGGTAGGATCTAACACGACAGAAAACGAGAGGAAGGTAAGTAGAGGAGTCTTGAAGGGTGGGACCCAAGTAAAGAATGGGACTTGGTAGAAGGCACGACGCATCAAGAGCATGAGGCACCACATGGAAGATGAACCCATGTATGGGACTCGGATACACCAAAGGCCGTCGACGTTCCATGGGAATGGGGCACTAGACGGGTGCAAGCTAAACTGATTCGTGGGGCTAAGATATACCATGAGGACGGGACATCTCTTGGGCTCGGGACACACTGCGAGACTTAACCATGGAAGCGTGGTATTCTGAAGGAGCTGAACACAGTAAGGAGGATGTATGAGACACACTGGAGACGGGGCATACTAAGGGAACGGATTTTTCTAGAGTAGTGGGATGTATGATGGGAACGATGGACACCAAGAAAGCATGAGAACAAATGAAGAAAAATCCAGAGAGGGTGTGGGACACGTGAATGAGGCGGGATACGGTAAGCAAAAAGGACACATAATGAGAAGGGACACATTCCTGTGAAATGGGACACCACGGGAAGGGATACACAACTTGACTAGGGCGCAGCAAGGACGTAGGACAGATCGAGGCAGCGGAAGCCTCCAAGAGGTCGGGGCACTTAAAGAGGATGACACACAACACGGGGATGTGGCAAAGCAAAGGACTTTGTAACACTCGGAGAACAGAATGTACATGAAGGGACAGATAACATCACGGAGACGAGATTTTTTGAGTTGTTTGGAAGAGACCAATGGAGATGCCACACATCGTGGAGATAGACTTTACCATTGGAGCAGGACACATCAGGCGCATGTTTTCACTAAGGGAGTGGGCAAAAGGGAATAAAAAACGCAACCAAGGAGGGAAAGACACTGAGAGGGGCAACGTAAATCATTGGGGGGAGGGCACACAATGGGTAGAGCACACCAACGAGGCGGGAGAGAAAGGACGCAGTTAGCTGGTGGCAGGGTATACTATGTCCAGGGAGTCCGGATACACCAAGGGGATATAACACATGGAACTCGACGCACCATGAGCAGGGTACACCAGCGCGCCGGAGTACATAAAGGGGACGGGATACACCGAGCAAGGGAGGTTGGGGGGACGAGGCACATCAGTGGGCAGGCATATCCAGCCGGGGCGGAGCATACTGAGAGGGCAAGGCTCACCGAGGGATGGGACACACCATGGCGGTGTGACGAACCATGAGAACTTAGGTAAGGGGAAGGTCACACCCAGGGAGAGGGGAAAACATATCGAGAAGGACACGACATGAACGCGGGAGGTACAAAGGGAAGGACACAAAAAGAGACTGGGAGACACCAAGGGAAGGACTCATGATGAGAGCGGGAGACACCAAGGGAAGGGCACACCCCGAGAGGGCGATGCCACATCACGAGAGCAGGAGACACCAAGGAAGGAAAAACTATGAAGGTAGGGAACGCCAAGAGATCGAAAAATGAATGTTAGGGAACAAACTGGGGGCGTGGGGGGGGTGATCATACCAAGGATGTGGAACGTAGCAAGATGAGGCGAGACACTGGTGACGAGGACCATTCTACAGGTACAAACCCCTGGGCGTGGATTTACCAAGGGTTGAGGACACTCCAACAGAGCCAGGTATACAAAGGGAGCGAGACGCACCAAGAGGCCACAGAATACACCAATGGGACGTGAAACGTTACAGGAGTTGGGTCACATCGAGGCGATGGGTCACAGGAAGGGATTGATATACATCAAGAGACACGACGCACCATGGGATGGGACAGACGAATGGAACAGGAAATATTAAGAAAAGAACGGGACACGCACGCTACAGAGATGGGTCGCACGAAGCAGAGACACGCCATGGGGCTAGGATACCATGAAGGCGAAACACAGGAAGAAAAACGTCCAGTATAGTGGACACTGCAGGAAACAAATGACATCAACGTGCGCGGAACAACAGCCTAGGGATATGTGATATGGAAAGGTTGGACAAACCAAGCACATGGGATGTACAAAGGTAGGGAAGACAAATTATTTCCAAGGTGATGTGACACACCACGGGGACGAGACACATTTAGGGAGTAGGGCACTTAAAGGAGGTGGACACACCAATAGGCCAATAGGATGGTAGGTAACACTAGAGGAAAGAGCAGCAGCGACCCATGATAGACCAAAGCAACAGGACACAAGATGTTACCACAATAAGGAGGTTCGGGTGGACACACCAAGAAGAAGGTTCAAGTCAACAGCATAAGCTTTAACAGGGGATCTAAACACATGCATGTCACAGAACATACAAGTATACTAAGGAGACGGGGCGAAACGTACACAAACACACACACACACACACACACACACACACACACACACCAGGGGGAATCGACACACTGAGGGAGCTGCACACATTAAAGAGGCAAGACACACCAAGAGAACGGGGAACCACCACAGGGCACTGCATATCACTGACAAGGATACAAGAAGGGTCTAGAACACACAAGGGCCCGGGATGCATCAGCCAGCGGGATATACCAAGGGTTCAGGTTACATGTGGCAACAGGATATACCAAGGGTTCAGGATACATAAGGCAGCAGGTTATACCAAAGGTTCACCATACAGATGGCAGCAGGATACACCAAGATGACAGGATACATAAGGCATCAGGGTACACCAAAGGGCTAGGACAAACAGGGAGCAAGATACACAAAGGGCCAGAACATACAAGGAAGTAGGATACACCTTCATGTAAGATACACCAAAGTCCAGGACACACAAGAAAGCAGGATACACTAAGGGGCCGAGACAAAGAGCAGGATACACAAGGGGCCAGGATATATCAATGTGACAGGATACACATGGGAGCAGGATATACCAAGGGGGAAGGATATACAAGGGAGCGCGATACAAAAGGGAACGGAATACATATAGGGGGGAGGATATGCAAGGGAACAGGATACACCTAGGGGGATAAGATATAGAAGGGAACAGGATAAACCAAGGGAACAGGATAAACGTAGGGGACAGGATACGCAAGGGAGTAGAATACACCAACGGGACAGAACACATCAAGGGGACAGGATACACAAGGTGTACAAGGTACACAAGGGACAGGATACGCCAAAGGGCCAGGATACATAAGGGAACAGGACACATCGCTGGGGCAAGATACACAGAAGGGCTTGGACACGGTGGGAGGGCAGGAAAGAAGAAAACGTGTTGCTAAATCACTTAAGCCCCCCCCCCCCCCTGAAGATAATGGTTTTTATATCCTCCTAATGACTGTCTCCTTGTGACCTTGACCTTCGACTACTGACCTCTGAAACTTCACCAGATGTTGGCCACAATGTAGGACATAGCTATGTGACTTTGCACAGTGATCGTCGACCTGCAAAAGTTAATCACTGTGGATATATCAACGTAATACTAGTCCATGAAAGATGACCGTGTACGTGAGCATTTATCATTACAGAGCGACTGACCTTGACCTCGATGAATTTATCAAATGAAGGCCTTTGTCTGCAGTATATGGTATACAAGTGTGGTCAATATCCACAAAGCCAATCATGAGATCTCATGTGCGTTTGTATTTAGTGGCATTCAGATTTAAGCGACCTTACAAACTTAATCTTTGACCTCAATCATCCAAATATTTCTTTTACATACCTTTTATGTAATAACCTTGATGCATTGCTCTGGTCAGCAGCCTTCTAACAAGTCTCTATATATGGTGTATACAAATAATCAGTAGCAATTTAGTACAATTTAAGCAGATACGGAAATATATATATATATATATATATATATATATATATATATATATATATATATATATATATATATATATATATATATATATATATATATATATATCTATCCCTGGGGATAGGGGAGAAAGAATACTTCCCACGTATTCCCTGCGTGTCGTAGAAGGCGACTAAAAGGGGAGGGAGCGGGGGGCTGGAAATCCTCCCCTCTCAATCTTTTTTTAATTTTCCAAAAGAAGGAACAGAGAAGGGGGCCAGGTGAGGATATTCCCTCAGTGGCCCAGTTCTCTGTTCTTAACGCTACCTCGCTAACGCGGGAAATGGCGAATAGTTTAAAAATATATATATATATATATATATATATATATATATATATATATATATATATATATATATATATATAAGTGTGTGAAAGAAGAAAGTTAAGAGTAAATGTGAATAAGAGCAAGGTAATTAGGTACAGTAGGGTTGAGGGTTAAGTCAATTGGGAGGTAAGTTTGAATGGAGAAAAACTGGAGGAAGTAAAGTGTTTTAGATATCTGGGAGTGGATCTGGCAGCGGATGGAACCATGGAAGCGGAAGTGGATCATAGGGTGGGGGAGGGGGCGAAAATCCTGGGAGCCATGAAGAATGTGTGGAAGTCGAGAACATTATCTCGGAAAGCAAAAATGGGTATATTTGAAGGAATAGTGGTTCCAACAATGTTGTATGGTTGCGAGGCGTGGGCTATGGATAGAGTTGTGCGCAGGAGGATGGATGTGCCGGAAATGAGATGTTTGAGGACAATGTGTGGTGTGAGGTGGTTTGATCGAGTAAGTAACGTAAGGGTAAGAGAGATGTGTGGAAATAAAAAGAGCGTGGTTGAGAGAGCAGAAGAGGGTGTTTTGAAATGGTTTGGGCACATGGAGAGAATGAGTGAGGAAAGATTGACTAAGAGGATATATGTGTCGGAGGTGGAGGGAACGAGGAGAAGTGGGAGACCAAATTGGAGGTGGAAAGATGGAGTGAGAAAGATTTTGTGTGATCGGGGCCTGAACATGCAGGAGGGTGAAAGGCGGGCAAGGAATAGAGTGAATTGGATCGATGTGGTATACCGGGATTGACGTGCTGTCAGTGGATTGAATCAGGGCATGTGAAGCGTCTGGGGTAAACCATGGAAAACTGTGTAGGTATGTATACTTGCGTGTGTGGACGCATGTATATACATGTGTATGGGGGTCGGTTGGGCCATTTCTTTCGTCTGTTTCCTTGCGCTACCTCACAAACGCGGGAGACAGCGACAAAGCAAAAAAAAAAAAGAAAATATATATATATATATATATATATATATATATATATATATATATATATATATATATATATATATTCATGTGATTCATGTGAGAAACTGCAGAAGCTGGTGACTGAGTTTAGTAAAGTGTGTGAAAGAAGAAAGTTAAGAGTAAATGTGAATAAGAGCAAGGTTATTAGGTACAGTAGGGTTGAGGGTCAAGTCAATTGGGAGGTGAGTTTGAATGGAGAGAAACTGGAGGAAGTGAAGTGTTTTAGATATCTGGGAGTGGATCTGGCAGCGGATGGAACCATGGAAGCGGAAGTGGATCATAGGGTGGGGGAGGGGGCGAAAATCCTGGGAGCCATGAAGAATGTGTGGAAGTCGAGAACATTATCTCGGAAAGCAAAAATGGGTATATTTGAAGGAATAGTGGTTCCAACAATGTTGTATGGTTGCGAGGCGTGGGCTATGGATAGAGTTGTGCGCAGGAGGATGGATGTGCCGGAAATGAGATGTTTGAGGACAATGTGTGGTGTGAGGTGGTTTGATCGAGTAAGTAACGTAAGGGTAAGAGAGATGTGTGGAAATAAAAAGAGCGTGGTTGAGAGAGCAGAAGAGGGTGTTTTGAAATGGTTTGGGCACATGGAGAGAATGAGTGAGGAAAGATTGACTAAGAGGATATATGTGTCGGAGGTGGAGGGAACGAGGAGAAGTGGGAGACCAAATTGGAGGTGGAAAGATGGAGTGAAAAAGATTTTGTGTGATCGGGGCCTGAACATGCAGGAGGGTGAAAGGCGGGCAAGGAATAGAGTGAATTGGATCGATGTGGTATACCGGGATTGACGTGCTGTCAGTGGATTGAATCAGGGCATGTGAAGCGTCTGGGGTAAACCATGGAAAACTGTGTAGGTATGTATACTTGCGTGTGTGGACGCATGTATATACATGTGTATGGGGGTCGGTTGGGCCATTTCTTTCGTCTGTTTCCTTGCGCTACCTCACAAACGCGGGAGACAGCGACAAAGCAAAAAAAAAAAAAGAAAATATATATATATATATATATATATATATATATATATATATATATATATATTCATGTGATTCATGTGAGAAACTGCAGAAGCTGGTGACTGAGTTTGGTAAAGTGTGTGAAAGAAGAAAGTTAAGAGTAAATGTGAATAAGAGCAAGGTTATTAGGTACAGTAGGGTTGAGGGTCAAGTCAATTGGGAGGTGAGTTTGAATGGAGAGAAACTGGAGGAAGTGAAGTGTTTTAGATATCTGGGAGTGGATCTGGCAGGGATGGAACCATGGAAGCGGAGGTGGATCATAGGGTGGGGGAGGGGGCGAAAATTCTGGGAGCCTTGAAGAATGTGTGGAAGTCGAGAACATTATCTCGGAAAGCAAAAATGGGTATGTTTGAAGGAATAGTGGTTCCAACAATGTTGTATGGTTGCGAGACGTGGGCTATGGATAGAGTTGTGCGCAGGAGGATGGATGTGCTGGAAATGAGATGTTTGAGGACAATATGTGGTGTGAGGTGGTTTGATCGAGTAAGTAACGTAAGGGTAAGAGAGATGTGTGGAAATAAAAAGAGCGTGGTTGAGAGAGCAGAAGAGGGTGTTTTGAAATGGTTCGGGCACATGGAGAGAATGAGTGAGGAAAGATTGACCAAGAGAATATATGTGTCGGAGGTGGAGGGAACGAGAAGAGGGAGACCAAATTGGAGGTGGAAAGATGGAGTGAAAAAGATTTTGTGTGATCGGGGCCTGAACATGCAAGAGGGTGAAAGGAGGGCAAGGAATAGAGTGAATTGGAGCGATGTGGTATACCGGGGTTGACGTGCTGTCAGTGGATTGAATCAAGGCATGTGAAGCGTCTGGAGTAAACCATGGAAAGCTGTGGAGGTATGTATATTTGCGTGTGTGGACGTATGTATATACATGTGTATGGGGGTGGGTTGGGCCATTTCTTTCGTCTGTTTCCTTGCGCTACCTCGCAAACGCGGGAGACAGCGACAAAGCAAAAAAAAAAAAAGAAAAAAAAAAAAAAATATATATATATATATATATATATATATATATATATATATATATATATACATATATATATAGTATTTGTGGTACGCCTTTGGTCCAATGTCATT
Source organism: Panulirus ornatus (assembly GCF_036320965.1). Lineage (NCBI taxonomy): Eukaryota > Metazoa > Arthropoda > Malacostraca > Decapoda > Palinuridae > Panulirus > Panulirus ornatus. The sequence continues at coordinate 8,534,615 of NC_092225.1, forward strand.
GATGAAGTCTTCAGATACTGTGAGCATAAGGATTTAATTGTATAATCATGTGAGCCCGATCTTTCAACTTAATCCAGGGAACAAGTTTGATCAGCTGCCTCTCACCTAATCACAATTATCTATTTGCATTTAAACTGATGCCTCTCCGAGGGCTTTGAGGTTCCGCTGGCGCAAAGGGTTTTTCATGTTTTTTTTGTTCTCGAGATCATGAATATGTTTGTGGTTTATGTCTTCATTGTCCTCTAGATTGGTCCCTTTTAATCTAATGCTTTTACGTTTAAACATGTATGGATCAGCTTGACGTTAGATTACAGATGTTGGTCTTCAGTGCTTTTCAGTGTATGGTCCTTTTTCATTAACGTCCACTTGCTGGGCTTTCTGTTTTGTACCACCTGCAGCATCGGCAAATCTGATATTAAGCCAAAGCGAGTGAAAGCTAGGGAGCGATGCCATACATGAAGAATCACAACCTCTATCAGATGTGGCTTGAGTCTCTTCGGGAGGTGCCTGAATAACAGAAGTTTGTCTTGGCATTATTTTGCCTAATGCAGCTCTACGACTAAATGCAGGCTACGACTAAACCTTGTAAAGTCGATGTGTGGCCTAGCGATACTGTTCTAATGCTACTATATTCAATTTCCCTCGTGATCGAAATCATTGCTATTCTTTATATACTCTTATTTTCCAATGTCTTTCGTTGACTTTGGGAAAACTGTAAGACTACTATCTGTGTAGGTGTCGTGTGTGTAAGTGATGCCCATGCTCATGTTTTTCTCTCTGTAGTGGGTATATCTGTTCTTCAGCTTATGAACAGCGTTGGTGTAAGGACGCCACCTTGTGGGACTATGCTGAATTTTGGAAATTCTGGCAAGTTTGCTATTTTCACGGTTGTTACGGCGGCACATGGTATAGTTACTGTTTAGCATGCTTAAATCAGACACTTTGTAATGGAAACCTCTCGTCCTCACTATGTCAAAGCCTTTGCTTTGTATGCTTATGCAGTTTACGTCTATGCCTCTGGTGGTTGCTATCATTTCTACAGCGATCGAGACTACAGAGATGGTGCTTCTACCCCTCCTGTGGTTGTAAACGAAGGCGCCTTTTAGGTGCCACCTTAACTTAAGATTAATCTATTTCTCGAATAGTTTCCCATTTACTCTTAAGAGGTCAGACGATAAGCCGTGGGTAACCTTGCGTGTCAAAACGTTTATGAAACAAAGGCTTACGTTCTATAACACAGGAAACAAGCAAAGGTCAAACGATTTATACAGAAGCAAAAACTACATTTCGTCAAAAAAAATAAAAATGAGGCGAAGACTACACAGTGAGAATGCACACGCATTATTATTGACATGTCTCGTAAGTGAAACACGTCGGAACCTTCATTGCAAAACGGTGGTAATTACTACGATATAGTAGAGGCGGTAAGAGGTCACTCTAAACCTGTATGTGTGATATAACCAAGGATAATGTAGGGACAACGTACTATCAGTCCTTGTCCTCTCACCTGATGGATGACGTGTTCATGCACACACAATACGTGACGATCACCAGGTACTCCTAACTTAATCTTAAGAAAGCATTTTCCTCTGTCCCTCCACCCTACCGCTCTCCTGGGTTGTATTTACTGGGATGTCACCTGCCACTCTTTCCTTTCACTCAGAGCTGCCTCTCAGCTCGCCATCCTAAGCTCATGTATCAAAATGTACGATCTTACTAGGACTACGTTGCCTGCTATTTTCTGGCCGTAACCAACAAGCTGCAGCTAGTGACACCGGATATATTTCTAGTTTAAGAAGTTTCTTGAAACAGATCCTCGATCAGACTGAAGTGGAAGCCACATACAGATATATGACCCCCATCCTTCAGAAATATATCGTTACATCCGCTGCACGGACCACCCCTCTCACACCTCCCCTGCTCTAACTCAGCATGATATTCCTTTACCTCTTGTAACGCATTTGAAGTCATCAGGGGGCGTAAATTAACGAGATGAATTAGACCATCATGATGATAACATGATTATCAGTATTATAGTTTAAATGTTACTTTAAGAGTGATACTGGTTACAGTGTATGGGTTATATATCAGAAAAAGAAATATGGATCACTGTAAGCCTACACAAGGTTAATCAAAGATTGCCGGAAAAATACAGACGAGTACAGTATACAACGGTTTGCTTGGCTATTAGAAAGTCTCGTTTGCCTATCCGGGTGTTCCTCACATCAGACAAGTGGGTCACATCATTTAGAGTCCGAAGAATTAGAGTGTGAGGCAACTCAAGTGGAGGAGACCCAACAGCCTGGAGGAACATTTCAAGACGACGTCGTCCATGCAATGATATAAACTCTTGGTTTGGGACACACCAGGGGAACAAAACATGATGAATCAGTGGAACAAAGTCAAGGGAGCAGATACACCAGAGAGACAGGACATCAACAGTGCCATGAGAACACAAGACACTTAGATGTAGGTCCACGCCAGGGATAGCGACACACTCAGATGACGGGACTCATCATGGTGACCGGCCACACCATGAAGTAATACATACCATGCGGGTGCCTCACACCTTTGAACCGTTCATACGAAGATGGCCAGAGGGAGGGGCAGAGTTTACCTGACACAGTCGTCAGACGCTGGTCGACGTACCTGTGGAGAGAGATGTTATGTTACACTCAGTACCCACAGTGCTATGTACAACATGAATATTAAATGAAAACGAGAATAAATAGGATAAACCTTCAATAGAAACAGATCAACTTAGGTCTATATTACCAATGCACCATCACAAATGAGAGACTGCCTTAACACATTGGTAGACGAAGTGATCCATGGTGATATAGCTATCTTGTATCGTCTCAATCCCCGAGCTGTAGCTAATGGCCTAATTTCTGAACGTCACCGGTTATAAAGCTCTCTCCTCCGGGCGGTCAAACACACACTGAAGACATTGTGGCCGTAATCAAGTCCTCACGCTATAATGTGGTAATACAGCCGTCACAACCTAGTCATAGGACAAAAGTGTGTGTCAGCAGACGTCGCTCCTCCGTGTCATCATCAAGTACACTCGAGAGACAATGGAATTCTCCAGGGCGGTAGGTAAGGAACGAGGATTGAGAGATACCATCCCCCCAGGAGCTGTTGTGGCTGGAAAGGTTTACACCTTAGATTAGGGTGATGGTGGAGGCGAGACTGGTGGTTGAGGGTGGTAGGAGTGAAGGCGGAGGGAAAGGGACTGGGAGTGTATGATACTAGTGGCGGTGGCGGTGAGAACCACAGAGGAGGCACTGGTGGTAGTGGTAGAAATGAAGGTATGATAATAATGATAATGATAATAGTATTAATAACAATAATAATAATAATAATAATAGTAATAATAATAACAATAATAATAATAATAATAATAATAATAAGAATAATAATAATAATAATAATGATAATAATAATGATAATGATAATAATAATAATGATAATAATAATAATAATAATAATAATAATAATAATAATGATAATAATAATAATAATATCAATATTAATAATGATAATAATAATTATGATAATAATAATAATAATAATAATAATAATAATAATAATAATAATGATAATAATAATGATGATAATGATAAAAGAAATAGACGAAAGATAAGTTTAGGAAAACAGTATATCTTACCGTTACTCCATTTCTTATTCAACTGGGGATGGATCAGGTACATACAACCTCCCCACCATGCACAAACACACACATCCTCTACTCATGCCCAGAGTGATCAACTAAAACGTGCACTTACACTCACATAAAAGGTATTCTCGCAGTTTCGCTTTACACAAAAACTTCTCTCGTCTGTCGTCACCAAAGTCTCATTCATACCATTCACACATTTCCGTCGACAGAATACCTCCTATTACATTCGACTGTGGATATTCCTCCATCATCCTCATCTGAAAAATCCACAGACCTTTTCATCTGTGGTCTGCATCATCTTCATGTGCCCTTTGCTGTACCACTGTACGTCCTCTCGGTGAGCATATCATCATCTGCAATACGTTCTACATGACCATACCGTCCTGAAGGTCTTACGTACTTGTACCTTTCTAATGGTTTCTACTCACCAGATAACTTTTTCATACCCTCATCATGTTTATACCTCTCCTTTCAACAACACAACATGACTTACTCCTTCGCAGTTGTCCTAATTTTTGACTTCTTGACCTCAATACGGGTCTCATAGACATACATCAGCGGTAGGATTAGTGCTCTTTTGTGTTTATCAATTTCCCATTCAACAGAGATTTAAAGCATTCCCATATATATTTTCCTTGCACGACTCTTCTTTCATCCTCATCTTTCGCAAACCTTTCCTTACAAAACGTCGCTCCCAAATTCATTCACAGCTGCCATTCCTTCACTAGATAGACTGATCATACAGTCTGATCTGTCCTCTTCCAAACTAGTGTCTTGCTCTTATTCGCATTCGCTTTCAACCTCCATGGTTAAGAATAAAGCATATTGGCATATCTCCCTAAGTCATGTATTTGCGAGTGTGTTCTCTCCACATGAAGCTCTGTATATCTGATCTCTTACACTATCACGAACAACCTCGAAAGAACCCAATGTTATGTTACTCTTTCCATTCCTTTCTATTCCAGCATGTTACATTGTAAGGACTATGCGACAAAGTATGTTCATATGGCTGTGAGACCAATGACTGAGCACGCAATCTTTCGGTGCTCATGCACACCACATTATTGAGGAGGTGGAGGCCACAACGGTGCTGTGGGGAATGTAACGTTGACCCCACTGATTATGTTACTCAACATACTCACACTTAATTAATTAGAGGCAGGCCTATCATCCCGAGTACCCTCACTACTTAAATATCATTCCCGGCGAGTGTGTACCCTACGTATACTTAGATGATTACACACACACACACACACACACACACACACACACACACACACACACCCAAGGGCCTCCGTGGTGTAGTGGTTAGCGTTACTGATCATGAACACCCGCACGGGGTCCAGCCCCAAACGGGTTCAGATCCTGGGCGCGGCAGTTGGACCACACCGAACGCAGGTTTTTATCCTGGTTGTTAGATGAGTACCTAGCTTAGCCTGGGTTGTGTAAAATCCTGGTTGTTAGATGAGTACCTAACTTAGCCTGGGTTGTGTAAAATCCTGGTTGTTAGATGAGTACCTAACTTAGCCTGGGTTGTGTAAAATAGACTGTATATAAAAACAACCATAAGAGACGGGGAAACATGAATGTAAAATGTCTATACTACACCTGAATAGCATCGCGCGCACACACACACACACACACACACACACACACACACACACACACACAAAAGCGAATCTGACTAACAGAATACAGCCAGACACAATACAAACTCAACACACACGACTGCATGTACCTCACACACATACAGATGAGACAGATGTTCATCTCGGTGGCAAATGGTCAGTGACACTTGATATGTAGTGAAGCATCTGCGTCGGTGATGACCAGATACACCTGTAATTCTGAGACCGGAGATGACTTTACAGTGACGAATGTTGCCAGCACTGTTCATGGGTGATGCTGATGCAACAGCTTTGACGAGAGACCTACGACTGAAAGATGATCAGTTTACACCATTTCCAGGAAAAGGTTTTTGTTATATATAGTCAGTTGGTCAAATTTATCAGCGAGACACACGAGCATTCAGTAAACGGTCTAATTATGTTGATAACGAGCTTTACCATAAAACACATTATAGTGGTGAACACAATTTTGAGTGTGATAATTACGTGTTGGTTATAAAACACTGCTGTCAGAGTGTTATTCCAATGGTCAACAGAGAGTTAAGGGTTATCTAATAGGTTGTGCTTCAAGCCTATTACTGCCAGGATCATTATTGACGCCAACGTCAAGCTACAGTCATCAACAGATAAAGCCTTAACACCTTCTTCAGGTTAATGTTAAGGATGATTCTTAGTCTACATATACTCTCACTTCGCATGTGGTTTCATGATTCAAAAGGGAAACAGTTTACACTACTACATGAGATCAGAACACTTATCACCATGATGTTATAGTCCGTGTTGCGAGTTACGAATCTACAAGTCAGGGCTTCGAATCCCAGTCCAAAGAGTCAGTTCATAGCTATGTCTTCCCTACTAGTGTTGGACGATCACTGGGCACTTGGGCGTTAAATGCTCCTTACACATGCAGGACGAAGTCAGATTCTCTTATCCTCTTTTCTTCTGCTATGTTTGCACGATTTCGAATATTGTCTGCGTTAACGCTAGGCTCCCAAAGCATCTTTATTTGTGCCAGTTAGCAGGATTTGGGGTGTGGACACGCAACTAGGTTTAATAAATGAACATACAGTCTTGGGTAAGGACGCCGAGTCTCAAATCATTTGGTAAAGATCTGCGAATTTGTACGAATGAATGGAATGTAAGGAATGAATGATGAATGTGTGAGGATGGAAGTGGTAGAATGTTTATCAAATGTAATCTTTACATGAGAAGCGTGTGCCAGGCAATGTACCCGAGCCGCAGATGTCTAGGGTATATGAGACGGTAGAAGACACGCCGTAGACGGCGTCGAACATCGGTAAGGAGTCACGGAGAGCTTGAAGCAATGGTCGACTGCAATGAGGCGCAGAGAAAATAAAATTTGCCAAAAATCTTTATAAGAGTATATAACATGTGTGAATGCGTTCTGGAAAGGTCATGAACAAAGAGAAAAGAATGCAAATGAAGCATTTTAGTAGGAGCTGGTAAATCAATAGCTACAAAAGAGATTTAGAGAGGAAGCTTCCGTGGTGTTGCGGTTAGCGTAACGTCCTGAATGTGACGTATCCATGGGCCGCCCAGAGTCGAGTGCGCAGGTTCGAATCCTGGTTACAGCAGTCGGTCCACAATCAACCCAACCGTTCAACCATCCCATGGGGTTGGTCGATAAAATGGGTACCTGGCTAAGGCTTGGGTATACACACACACACACACACACACACACACACACACACACACACACACGAGTGTATGTAGACGGGCACAGCAAATACTACTATGAGGAAAAACTGGTTTTCCTGTGCTTCAGGTGGAGGAAATATAGATTTACAGTACAAAGGGTGGAGGAAGAGTTGGGTTCCTAGTGTATCTGGTGAACTTGTAATGTGACTAGATTGCTGCAAAGTATGATGGTAAATCACATAACAGATACAGCCAAAAGAAAATACATAAACCATCATTCGGTTTCATGTAACCTGAGCGCTAGTGTTTGAAATCTTGCATATTATGATTCATATGAGCTTGGATTTCTTTCTTTCACAACACTGGGGCTCCTTGAATGTCAAAAGCCACACAGTGTGGTCTTCTGGTAATACAAAATATGGATTAAAACTATATTACGAAGATTTACCCCCCTTATGGGGACGTTCACTTAATACATGTGTATACACAGAGTTCCTCTGGATAACAAAGCTGTTTCCTTCCCAAAAGTTGACATATCACCGGAACAACCATATAAGAGCTCCATTCAGCCTGACGTTTTCTTACAGAAAGGAACGAATGTCTGAAACGAGGATCTCCGGATGTTTACTAATAGAACGGCACAAACTTTTGGAACAAGTAACGACCCGGACACTCTGGGAAGACCTCACTTGCCAGCACCATCCCAGTTGTAACGACCCGGACACTCTGGGAAGACCTCACTTGCCAGCACCATCCCAGTTGTCACTTACCATCGCACCAAGTGGACGACACAGATAAATCTGAACCTCTTCTTGAGTATGATGGTACTATCCTCGAACAAGGTGATAAAATCCTTTGGGATGATGGCGTGGCCCTTGACCTGGCCAAAAACCCAGGCCGTCATACCTAATAGTCGCAATCGTCGTGCTCAGGGATCGTACCATCGTGCAAAGAGGGTTTAGAAAAAGAGCCACATCTCCAGATTGTACGAGAGTGCCACGCTCATTTAACCTTAAAAAACTGTAAATAATCTCGACCAGAATGGCAGCACATCCTTGCTCCATACATAAAGGCTGAGGGCGTCCCATACTTACGATCGAATCCATGAAAGCAAGTATGGACTATCCACTGTGACTATAAAGTCATTTGGACATCATTCTCGATATGACGTAGAACTGCAACAGTTTAACCGTGTTAGCTTCTTGGCACGAACAACAGCAGGTAGGCTCTTTTCTTCATACTAAATCTAAACAAATGGTTCCATGTCGCCATAAGGGAAGATGAGAAGACCACTGCCTGTTTTTCTGCTGCAGACATCGGCTGTAAGTGATTCACTTCAGGCGTACACTGTAGATTAGGTAACAGATTCTAACAACTTCTTGATGGCATGAATGGCTGAGGATTCGTCACTGAAAACATTTCATATGAATAAATTCTGCAACATCATTGACACATGCTTCTATCGATGGACTTGCTACTGTTTTAAGAAGTTCTCAAAAATCGGTCTTGTATCTCCCAGAGCTCCCCAGAAGGTAGCCATCCTCCAGCACAACCTCATACTTTATACACTGGAAGTGCACAGTGCCAGCTGTAGAACAGGTGTGTCTCTCCATGTGGATAGAAAACACCGTCTGAAATTAAGTGCAAACTCTTCAGTGCCACAGACACAATTGATACAGCATCCCCGAGTTTTTCGCCTTAAATCAATACTCTCTTATTGAGCGCAGGGACGACCTCTCGCGTACTCAGATTGGGCAAGAAGTTCCCGGAGGGTAAGCAACAAAGACGGTGATACTCGGAGTGTTGTGGTGAGATTCTACATTGTTTTAGCAAAATACTTTTTCTAAACCGATGAAAAGCGGAAAAAACATCGTATACCCTTGCTTGCTAAAACATTCTCTCTCTCTCTCTCTCTCTCTCTCTCTCTCTCTCTCTCTCTCTCTCTCTCTCTCTCTCTCTCTGATTTCATTTGCTGCTCATGAATGATATCATCCCTTATAACCAGCCTGCTGGTTACTGATTAAAAATAACGTTTATAACATCGTGCAAGCCCTTAATTTAGGAAAAGTCATTTACAGTGCTGGCAACTCATCAAGGCTGAAATCAACACCATGTGGGCCACTTATCAAGGATAACGCCTACATGCTGCTGGCCACTCATTAGGGATAAAGCATGATTACAAATTGAACGTCTAACAACTGCCGTAGAAATAATCAAGGACGTCCAGCCTATGTGGAAAATTTCGTATGCATACATGTATATAAAAAAGAAATCAACTTATGTGCATATATGTGTAAATGCATCTAAGTTTATTGAGTATACATAGTGGGTTGTATGGAAGAATGGTAACTGAGAGAGTAGTGTCATGCACAGAACATCAGACTGGGGACGAACTATATGGATCCAAGAGTAGAAGGAATGTACATAAGGTGCTGGCTTTGAAGAATTTTTGTGGAAAACACTTTGAAAAGAAAAGGATCTGTTTCTGACATTTGCTGAACGCTTTATAGAATGTGTTACGAACATTTGGTTTGCGAGCTGGAAGAGAGGAGAGTGAATGGTTTTAGGTTAAGGTAGGCCTAACTACAAGGGGACTTTGATGTTATGTGCGTTTTTGATATGCTTTCAGATGATTTGGCGAGCGAGGTAAATATGAGGGGTTTAGAGAGAGGGGTGGGTCATTCATGGGTGGGTTGTGATTTGTCACATCATCAGAGCGGCGTGAGATTAAAGTCCATGCTGCCCTCACCGAGATGAAGTTGGAACACACGCAAAAACATCAGAAATTTAGTGTTTGTCTTTTAATTTTCGTGTGGCCAAGGCAGCTAGGCGCCCTACAGACGGAGGTGATCCCTCTGTTAGTGTATATACATCTGTCTGTCCATCGATATATATATATATATATATATATATATATATATATATATATATATATATATATATATATATATATATATATATATATATATTATGTGTGTGTGTGTGTGTGTGTGTGTGTGTGTGTGTGTACACGCGCTTCCGGACGTGATATTTTTTTGATATTTTGGCACGATTCTGGAAGGTAACTTTGACGTAAATACTTGTAAACTGTAGCAAGATATCCTCCAACTGGAGCCGCTCTTATAAGTGATGACCTTCTCTTATGGTGGGCAATTCATGGACGTGGAAATAGCCTGGGGATGGCAGGGATGGGATCCCCTCTATAGGGAGCGGCTTATCCTGCCTGCCTGCCTGACCCCCAGTCCCCCACACGTGAGGCACGACCCACGTGAGGCTGTGTGTGTGTGTGTGTGTGTGTGTGTGTGTGTGTGTGTGTGTGTGTGTGCGTAGGCACGGGCGGCTGGCTGGGTGACTGGCTGGCTTCCTGCGCTGAAGAGTGTCTGAGCCCACGCAGCTCTGGGCATCCTGTGTTTGTCTGGTTCTATATCCAGTGTATGCTGCAACATGACGACCATCCCTCATTACACTGATGCAGCCTGCAGGACTCCAGGAACTAACTCCTGCTTTCCCGAGAGATGCTACAGACATCACAGCAACGAGAACCTAGGAGAGAAATGATCGGGATATAAATGTAATCTTCTTCATCTCTAAGTTCTAATCATTTCCAGCGCAGATTAACGAAACCTGAACATTTTGTACAGTGGTAAACTTTCGTCGATATTCCTTTGGGCTCGAAGGTAACTTGAGGCTTGAGTGTGTTATTTCAACTCGTGCCAGATTACCTTTATTATTCCCTTTACTCTCCCTCCCATCTTTCACATTAACATCAAATGAAGTCCAAAAGAGGATACAGGTGTTTGAAACGTATTCACACAGCAATCTACGAGGTAATATTGATGTGGTCAAATACTGTAGTCTGAAGAAAAAGGACAAAATTCTCAGGGAAAGCATTTGAAAACATGACCATGCCTTGCCAGAAGCCGTGGAAAAGAAACGTGCCAGCTGTGGTGCAGACTGGAACATCAGTGTTTGCATTACCATCATAACAAGTCGGAGGGAGGGATGCGCGACACAGTCATGTTGACGTGTAACACGGCATGAAAACAGCGAGGGTCGTCTACACGTGCTCTTCTCAGTAGATATTCACTAACTTCTGAGCTGCCACATTCCCATTGCTTCCGAAGGTCCTGGAGGACGTTACCCTCCAAGCTCAAGGGCAAGGATGGTGCATGGAGAGGCACAGGGCGATAACTGTATGTGACTCGATGAACGTCATTAAGACTACTTCTATGAGCCTAAGGCTTTAGTGCTCACTGTGAACGAACCTGTCTCTTGCTCTTTACCGCCCATAATAGGATTACTATCTACTATTCATACCACAATTCCACAGTTACCCTTGATTATGACGGGACGATCCTTGATGGTGCCTACGACGTCATCATTGCATATAATCGTGCTGTCGTTTTTAATGGTCGTGCCATCGCGCTCTAAGACCGTGCCGTCGTGCCCAAGGTGTTAACCACATGGTGTCTTCAACAACGCACAGTATGGCGACTGTCATGTAAAATGAACGAAAAGATATGTTGCTGATACCAACTACACTGAAACAACGTTGTCTCATGCTGGGGGAAAAGACAAGCGTTCAACATAGGGATATGGCCATAATTTCTAGAATGAACTGTTAGATCAAAAACAGTTCCAAAATGCTTCCGATCAGCCAAGAAGTCATTACATCATCTGCAAGTCTCGAAAAAAAGTAAAATGTTCTAATCAAGAAGAAAGAAAAAATCCTTTAGTGAATATCATATTATGATGCTATCAATAAATACGGTTCAATATTTGTGAAAGTCAGACCATCCGTAAGCCTGATACTATATTACCCCTGAAGATACAGATGTATTCTGATAAAAAACTAATCACTTTTTCAGCAAATGATGAGAGAGAGGAGTGACAAACGCTGGGCAAGTGCTCAGCGGAGGGCGTCATCGTGATAACAACAGTACCAGAGGACCTACAGACGAGGAGAAGAAACGCGCTGGTCTCCCCAGCATGGCTGGTCCGACGTGTAGATCCAGGCAGAAAGCACGCGCTATGTAACTTCAATGGCGAGGTAGGTCCAGAGGAGCCCACGTCACATCATTGGCGAGGGAGGGCAGCAAGAACCCACGTCACATCATTGGCGAGGGAGGGCAGTAAGAACCCACGTCACGTCAGGGGTGAGGTAGGTCTGCAAGAACCCACGTCACGTCAGGGGAGAGGTAGGTCTGCAAGAACCCACGTCACGTCAGGGGCGAGGTAGGTCTGCAAGAACCCACGTCACGTCAGGGGCGAGGTAGGTCTGCAAGAACCCACGTCACGTCAGGGGTGAGGTAGGTCTGCAAGAACCCAAGTCACGTCAGGGGCGAGGTAGGTCTGCAAGAACCCACGTCACGTCAGGGGTGAGGTAGGTCTGCAAGAACCCACGTCACGTCAGGGGTGAGGTAGGTCTGCAAGAACCCACGTCACGTCAGGGGCGAGGTAGGTCTGCAAGAACCCACGTCACGTCAGGGGTGAGGTAGGTCTGCAAGAACCCAAGTCACGTCTTTGGTGAGGTAGGTCTGCAAGAACCCACGTCACGTCAGGGGTGAGGTAGGTCTGCAAGAACCCAAGTCACGTCTTTGGTGAGGTAGGTCTGCAAGAACCCACGTCACGTCTTTGGTGAGGTAGGTCTGCAAGAACCCACGTCACGTCAGGGGTGAGGTAGGTCTGCAAGAACCCACGTCACGTCAGGGGTGAGGTAGGTCTGCAAGAACCCACGTCACGTCAGGGGTGAGGTAGGTCTGCAAGAACCCACGTCACGTCAGGGGCGAGGTAAGTCTGCAAGAACCCACGTCACGTCAGGGGTGAGGTAGGTCTGCAGGAAACCACGTCACGTCAGGGGTGAGGTAGGTCTGCAAGAAACCACGTCACGTCAGGGGTGAGGTAGGTCTGCAGGAACCCACGTCACGTCAGGGGTGAGGTAGGTCTGCAAGAACCCACGTCACGTCAGGGGTGAGGTAGGTCTGCAAGAACCCACGTCACGTCAGGGGTGAGGTAGGTCTGCAAGAACCCACGTCACGTTAGGGGTGAGGTAGGTCTGCAAGAACCCACGTCACGTCAGGGGCGAGGTAGGTCTGCAAGAACCCACGTCACGTCAGGGGTGAGGTAGGTCTGCAAGAACCCACGTCACGTCAGGGGTGAGGTAGGTCTGCAAGAACCCACGTCACGTCAGGGGTGAGGTAGGTCTGCAAGAACCCACGCCACGTCAGGGGCGAGGTAGGTCTGCAAGAACCCACGTCACGTCAGGGGTGAGGTAGGTCTGCAAGAACCCACGTCACGTCAGGGGTGAGGTAAGTCTGCAAGAACCCACGTCACGTCAGGGGTGAGGTAGGTCTGCAAGAACCCACGTCACGTCAGGGGCGAGGGAGGTCTGCAAGAACCCATGTCACGTCAGGGGTGAGGTAGGTCTGCAAGAACCCACGTCACGTCAGGGGTGAGGTAGTTCTGCAAGAACCCACGTCACGTCAGGGGCGAGGTAGGTCTGCAAGAACCCACGTCACGTCAGGGGTGAGGTAGGTCTGCAAGAACCCACGTCACGTCAGGGGTGAGGTAGGTCTGCAAGAACCCACGTCACGTCAGGGGTGAGGTAGGTCTGCAAGAGGCCAGAACCATAAACCTCGGCCATCACTTTCACTTCTTCCAGTCGTCCTGTTGAGCCGGTCGAGCCTTGGTCTTGGAGGACGGATCCGGGGAAATTGATGAGTCCATCTGGCAAATGTAGGTGTTTTTTTGTCCTTTCCGCCAGTCATGGGAGAATCAGTTTTGTGACTTTAGGATATACAAGCGACGCACGAAGTTGTGCATGTTCTGATATATGCAATGTATGTGCGTGCGTGCGTGCGTGTGTGTGTGTGTGTGTGTGTGTGTGTGTGTGTGTGTGTGTGTATGTGTGTGTGCTATACTCATTGTGCCCATCAGTTAAACTCCCTCTATCTATACATACGTTTTGCCATTAGACATGGCTAGCTCGTAGTGCCTACCGTAGCGAAGTTCAGAGGTATGAGGACTCGTGTGAGATACATATCATCAAGTGTTACGTTCATTATGAGGAGAGTGGCTGCGTGTTCCACTGCACACACCTCCCCAGACTCCCATCATCTGTGCAGTCTTCCCATCCCCAAGCTCCAACCTCCCACAACACACTCCTCCCCTCACAAGACAACGACCCCTCGCACAGCCCTCCTCTCCAAAGTCCCTCACCCTAAAAAGGTCTTTCCCCTCCCCAGACACCACCCACTTCACGAACCATCACACTCCAGACTCCCACCTTGTGGTGGCCTGTGTGATTGCCCTGGCCGTAGTGGCCTGTGTCTGACCTAGTTTACACAATCACAAACAGTAAATGTAGTTCTTGCTAGGAAGTACTTATAAAGATCCTTCATTTCAGTTATATATATATATATATATATATATATATATATATATATATATATATATATATATATATATATATACGGCACGGCATCACCACTATAATATAGCCAGTATAGTATAATTTTTTCATATTCTTACTGATTTCTCTTGTTCAGTTTTCTATTGTGCCATCTGATTGATCGCTTCCTCCCCATCTCATTCAAGTTTCCTCCGCCAGATCCACGGACTGCATTCACATTTCCTCTTACCATTCTAACCCACAATATGGTCGCATGTATGACTACTAAGCTCCCTCTCTCTCTGTAGCTTTGGTGCTTAACTAAAGAATTTTATCGTTGTTGGACTTCCTCTACCAGATCTATATGCCTCCTTATATGGTGATAACTACACCGGCCTCACATATGTCAACAGGTTCTGAACACACGCATGTCCATGAAGTTCAAGGCGATCTTATGATGTACCGGTAAGGGGGTTTACATCCTTGACAACTTTCTGTATGTACATTTCTGGCGACAGAATATTCTTTTAATTGCCTGCTCACAAGGTAAAAGTTTAAGGTTGTCCTCATTCCACTACGTTCTATTTCCATGTTTTCCAGTGGGCTGATCGTTATCGACCTTATATGTGAAGAGAGCTGGAACCAACGTCCTTCTGTTGGTTGTCCCGACCCTGAACATACTTTCATTTCTCTCAAAATTCTGGCTTCGTTTGCGATCATACCCTGATATGGTGGCGTGATTCCTTCTGGTATAGGCAAGGAGTGGCAGCCGCTCTATGGATGAACCGTCGAACATTAATGACTGATTTTGCCTAGTTCGAAAACAATTGCGCATCTGATATGCCGTATATATCCTGCGTCCCTTTCCGTTTAGGTTGTCTTCGATCCTTTATGTAAATAAACCCAGATTATTTGTAACCCAGGGTTTCATTTCTCTGGATCTATGTTGTTTCTCCTTTCTGTGGCCTCCTTGTTTACTAGCACTTATCCATTCTCGTCCTGACAATCTTTTCCAGTAGATTATAACCTGTGTTTATCAATGATACTTGTCTGTAATTCAATTCTCGAATGCGTTTCATGTACCTAGACACAATCCCTCTCTTCCATTCCCTTTGTATCAATCCCTCTTCAAGCGAGTATTCAAACAACGTCATAAGAGGCCTGTCTGAGTTTCTGCTGCACACTCGTCAGTGTGTAAGGTGAGATATCGTTTGGGTCGTGAATTACTACAAGGACTTAGTATGGATTGATGGGCTTATGCATAGCACTTCTGACGATCTCAACTGTTTTTGTGATCTTTTATCTGCTCTGTTGTATGGGAAGTGATAACACCAACATATCGTCCTTCTCTCTTCTGACTCCTGTATAACCACCAGTTACTTTAGTGATATTCTTATCCTTGGTGACTCAATGGATCAGTGTTGGAATTTCCTTTGCCTTGTCCACTTTTTTTAAATACATCCCTTTTTCGTTATTCTGCCCGACTTATCTTTTTTCTCACTTAAATGTTTCAGAAGCTACCTGACTGTCGTGCATTTAGTATCTTCTCCACAGAAAGCCTCGACTTATCAAGGCTTGTTGACCTGAACTACAACACCCCTTTCTTGTAAATTCCTCTCTCACCGTCTACCATCACAGGGAACCATGCGTTTAACAGCACATCAAAACCTGCTCCTTCTACAGCATTGTGGTTTTAGATTTATCTTTCACAATAGTTGAAATCTTTAGAATTTCTCACTTTTATACCCTGTTATCAGTCGAGTTCCTCTTTGATTCCCTTGTTATTTCCTGGCTAACGACGTACTCAGACTCAAGCACTGGAGTGATCACTCTCCCGCAAAGGGACCCCATAGATGATCCTTTCATTTTCCAAACTGGTGTACATGAATAAGGTCCAGTAATGGGGGTGTATTTGGCCCTTTGATTCCCGTGGGTTCAGCGACGTAATGGACCGTTCTCCTGAACACATTCTGAGAGCTTACGTCTCCATGTCTCACTTCCGCGGTGTTGATCCAGACATTTCCAGCAAATTTTCCCTGTGGCTGAGACCCTTAATCATTAAGACCTTCCCATCACCACAGAGAGCTTGCCCTACCGCCTTCTGCATCATCCTGACTGTACCTTCGTTATCGACACTGTACATCTGATCCGGTTTATATCTTCACTGGGGGTTTGTCTATTACGAAACCAACAAAGAGCGCCGATCTTACTGCATTTTTTCCCCATCGTATAAAGTCTGGAGGGTCCAGTCCCCATCGGTAGCTTTTGAAACTTTGTGCTTCCTCTTACTAAAAGGAACATATTCCTCTTCCTCTCGTTGCTCCTCTTTATCTTCTTGACTTCCCTGCTCCTCTGCATCCTTTTGGTAAATAATCAAACATGAGTCAGCCACCTTGTTAAGCTTCGTCTCAGTAACATCTGTAACAAGTGGACTGATGTTCTGTTAGCAATCAATGGGTCTGAGTTCCTTATCATTTGCTATCTAACTCCCAGCTACACTTATGCACACCACTGTAATTCCTCCTCTAAAACTTCTGCGGGTACTCTTGTCAATGGCTTAGGTCATCGTACTCAAAGTGTTAAGTAAATGTACTCAAGGGTTTTTGTCATCGTACTCGGAAGGCTTTAATTATCGTACCTATGGGTTTAAGTTCTAAGGTGCATTCTGAATATCTTTTTCTCCTTTTGCTTTGCCTTAAAACAATTACGAAACTCTTGATCCTGGTTAAGCATGCGTGCTGCTCTGACGCTTACGGTGTCTTCTACTGCTTTCTTAACGGCAGCTTTACGTCCACACGATATTTTCATACCCTTGTTGTCCACTCGGTCCCAGAGATTGTACCTTCCACGACAAACAATTGTAAACAAATTTCGCTTTTATTTTCCTTTTTGTCAATCAATCATCCTATAGACAGAGTGTAGTCCTCTTTCATCCTACACTAATCACTGCTATATATCTGTCTCCGGTCTTATCTTCTATATCTTGGCCACAGCCTCATGAAACCTAACGTCCCCTCCGTCTACCCAACTGGTCCTGTCTGCCTAGTAGCTTGCCCTCTGGTCTCATGCTTTTATAACTAACGTTCGGAACCTGTTTTATCTTGCTCTGATCTACACTTTCAAACGCCAGGTGAGCATTTCGATGACAGACCTGGACAGTAAACTTAAGCACATCTTTTGTACTCTAAATACCTGCAACACATTGTTTTCTCTATGCTGCAGGCTCCAGTCACGGACAGATATTCTCATAGATGCCAGACATTTTATAAAGTATAAGAAGGATGAGCAGGTACAGAAACAAACCAAGAACACTACAAGCAATGTAAGAGTTTTGGAAGTTGTAGAAAAACTTGCCTGTTAGTAGGGGGCTGTTTGTAGTTGCCAGGAAAGCGTGAATGAACCACTCTGAATCTCCTTGATTCATTTGATCAGATACACAGAAAACTTACATACACACACCCACCCACCCACACACACGCACACACATATATATATATATATATACATATATAGTGGAAGAGAAGAGAGAGGCATTTGGACGATTTTTGCAGGGAAAAAATGAAATTGAGTGGGAGATGTACAAAAGAAAGAGACAGGAGGTCAAGAGAAAGGGGCAAGAGGTGAAAAAAAAAGGGCAAATGAGAGTTGGGGTGAGAGAGTATCATTAAATTTTAGGGAGAATAAAAAGATGTTCTGGAAGGAGGTAAATAAAGTGCGTAAGACAAGGGAACAAATGGAAACTTCAGTGAAGGGCGCAAATGGGGAGGTGATAACAAGTAGTGGTGATGTGAGAAGGAGATGGAGTGAGTATTTTGAAGGTTTGTTGAATGTGTTTGATGATAGAGTGGCAGATATAGGGTGTTTTGGTCGAGGTGGTGTGCAAAGTGAGAGGGTTAGGGAAAATGATTTGGTAAACAGAGAAGAGGTAGTAAAAGCTTTGCGGAAGATGAAAGCCGGCAAGGCAGCAGGTTTGGATGGTATTGCAGTGGAATTTATTAAAAAAGGGGGTGACTGTATTGTTGACTGGTTGGTAATGTTATTTAATGAATGTATGACTCATGGTGAGGTGCCTGAGGATTGGCGGAATGCGTGCATAGTGCCATTGTACAAAGGCAAAGGGGATAAGAGTGAGTGCTCAAATTACAGAGGTATAAGTTTGTTGAGTATTCCTGGTAAATTATATGGGAGGATATTGATTGAGAGGGTGAAGGCATGTACAGAGCATCAGATTGGGGAAGAGCAGTGTGGTTTCAGAAGTGGTAGAGGATGTGTGGATCAGGTGTTTGCTCTGAAGAATGTATGTGAGAAATACTTAGAAAAGCAAATGGATTTGTATGTAGCATTTATGGATCTGGAGAAGGCATATGATAGAGTTGATAGAGATGCTCTGTGGAAGGTATTAAGAATATATGGTGTGGGAGGCAAGTTGTTAGAAGCAGTGAAAAGTTTTTATCGAGGATGTAAGGCATGTGTACGTGTAGGAAGAGAGGAAAGTGATTGGTTCTCAGTGAATGTAGGTTTCCGGCAGGGGTGTGTGATGTCTCCATGGTTGTTTAATTTGTTTATGGATGGGGTTGTTAGGGAGGTGAATGCAAGAGTTTTGGAAAGAGGGGCAAGTATGAAGTCTGTTGGGGATGAGAGAGCTTGGGAAGTGAGTCAGTTGTTGTTCGCTGATGATACAGCGCTGGTGGCTGATTCATGTGAGAAACTGCAGAAGCTGGTGACTGAGTTTGGTAAAGTGTGTGAAAGAAGAAAGTTAAGAGTAAATGTGAATAAGAGCAAGGTTATTAGGTACAGTAGGGTTGAGGGTCAAGTCAATTGGGAGGTGAGTTTGAATGGAGAAAAACTGGAGGAAGTGAAGTGTTTTAGATATCTGGGAGTGGATCTGGCAGCGGATGGAACCATGGAAGCGGAAGTGGATCATAGGGTGGGGGAGGGGGCGAAAATTCTGGGGGCCTTGAAGAATGTGTGGAAGTCGAGAACATTATCTCGGAAAGCAAAAATGGGTATGTTTGAAGGAATAGTGGTTCCAACAATGTTGTATGGTTGCGAGGCGTGGGCTATGGATAGAGTTGTGCGCAGGAGGATGGATGTGCTGGAAATGAGATGTTTGAGGACAATGTGTGGTGTGAGGTGGTTTGATCGAGTAAGTAACGTAAGGGTAAGAGAGATGTGTGGAAATAAAAAGAGCGTGGTTGAGAGAGCAAAAGAGGGTGTTTTGAAATGGTTCGGGCATATGGAGAGAATGAGTGAGGAAAGATTGACCAAGAGAATATATGTGTCGGAGGTGGAGGGAACGAGGAGAAGAGGGAGACCAAATTGGAGGTGGAAAGATGGAGTGAAAAAGATTTTGTGTGATCGGGGCCTGAGCATGCAGGAGGGTGAAAGGAGGGCAAGGAATAGAGTGAATTGGAGCGATGTGGTATACCGGGGTTGACGTGCTGTCAGTGGATTGAATCAAGGCATGTGAAGCGTCTGGGGTAAACCATGGAAAGCTGTGTAGGTATGTATATTTGCGTGTGTGGACGTATGTATATACATGTGTATGGGGGTGGGTTGGGCCATTTCTTTCGTCTGTTTCCTTGCGCTACCTCGCAAACGCGGGAGACAGCGACAAAGCAAAAAAAAAAAAAAAAATATATATATATATATATATATATATATATATATATATAAATATATATATATATATATATATATACATATATATATTATCCCTGGGGATAGGGGAGAAAGAATACTTCCCACGTATTCCCTGCGTGTCGTAGAAGGCAACTAAAAGGGAAGGGAGCGGGGGGCTGGAAATCCTCCCCTCTCTTTTTTTTTTTTTTTTCTTTTTTTTTTTTTTTTTCCAAAGGAAGGAACAGAGAAGGGGGCTGCATGAGGATGTTTCCTCAGAGGCCTGTCCTCTGTTCTTAACGCTACCTTGCTGACGCGGGAAATGGCGAATAGCATGAAAGAAAGATATATATATATATATATATATATATATATATATATATATATATATATATATATATTATTTTGCTTTCTCGCTGTCTCCCGCGTTTGCGAGGTAGCGCAAGGAAACAGACGAAAGAAATGGCCCAACCCACCCCCATACACATGTATATACATACACGTCCACACACGCAAAAATACATACCTATACATCTCAATGTACACATATATATACACACACAGACACACACATATATACCCATGCACACAATTCACACTGTCTGCCTTTATTCATTTCCATCGCCACCTCCCCACACATGGAATACCATCCCCCTCCCCCCTCATGTGTGCGAGGTAGCGCTAGGAAAAGACAACAAAGGCCCCATTCGTTCACACTCAGTCTCTAGCTGTCATACAATAATGCCCGAAACCACAGCTCCCTTTCCACATCCAGGTCCCACACTACTTTCCACGGTTTACCCCAGACGCGTCACATGCCCTGATTCAATCCACTGACAGCACGTCAACCCCGGTATACCACATCGATCCAATTCACTCTATTCCTTGCCCGCCTTTTACAATCCTGCATGTTCAGGCCCCAATCACTCAAAATCTTTTCCACTCCATCTTTCCACCTCCAATTTGGTCTCCCACTTCTCCTCGTTCCCTCCACCTCCGACACATATATCCTCTTGGTCAATCTTTCCTCACTCATTCTCTCCATGTGCCCAAACCATTTCAAAACACCCTCTTCTGCTCTCTCAACCACGCTCATTTTATTTCCAAACATCTCTCTTACCCTTACATTACTTACTCGATCAAACCACCTCACACCACACACTGTCCTCAAACATCTCATTTCCAGCACATCGACCCTCCTGCGCATAACTCTATCCATAGCCCACGCCTCGCAGCTATACAACATTGTTGGAACCACTATTCCTTCAAACATACCCATTTTTGCTTTCCGAGATAATGTTCTCGACTTCCACACATTCTTCAAGGCTCCCAGGATTTTCGCCCCCTCCCCCACCCTATGATTCACTTCCGCCTCCATGGTACCATCCGCTGCCAGATCCACTCCCAGATATCTAAAACACTTTGCTTCCTCCAGTTTTTCTCCATTCAAACTTACCTCCCAATTGACATGACCCTCGACCCTACTGTACCAAATAACCTTGCTCTTATTCACATTTACTCTTAACTTTCTTCTTTCACACACTTTACCAAACTCAGTCACTAGCTTCTGCAGTTTCTCACATGAATCAGCCACCAGCACTGTATCATCAGCGAACAACAACTGACTCACTTCCCAAGCTCTCTCATTCACAACAGACTTCATACTTGCCCCTCTTTCCAAAACTTTTGCATTCACCTCCCTAACAACCCTATCCATAAACAAATTAAACAACCATGGAGACATCACACATCCCTGCCGCAAACCTACATTCACTGAGAACCAATCACTTTCCTCTCTTCCTACACGTACACATGCCTTACATCCTCGATAAAAACTTTTCACTGCTTCTAACAACTTTCCTCCTACACCATATATTCTTAATACCTTCCACAGAGCATCTCTATCAACTCTATCATATGCCTTCCCCAGATCCATAAATGCTTCATACAGATCCATTTGCTTTTCTAAGTATTTCTCACACACATTCTTCAAAGCAAACACCTGATCCACACATCCTCTACCACTTCTGAAACCACACCGCTCTTACGTATGTAAGTAGGAGAGATGGCCAGAGAGCGTTAATGAACTACGTGTTAATTGACAGGCGCGCGAAAGAGAGACTTTTGGATGTTAATGTGCAGAGAGGTGCAACTGGAGGGATGTCTGATCATTATCTTGTAGGGGCGAAGGTGAAGATTTGTAGAGGTTTTCAGAAAAGAAAAGAGAATGTTGGGGTGAAGAGAGTGGTGAGAGTAAGTGAGCTTGGGAAGGAGACTTGTGTGAGGAAGTACCAGGAGAGACTGAGTACAGACTGGAAAAAGGTGAGAACAAAGGAGATAAGGGGAGTGGGGGAGGAATGGGATGTATTTAGAGAAGCAGTGATGGCTTGCGTAAAAGATGCTTGTGGCATGAGAAGCGTGGGAGGTGGGCAGATTAGAAAGGGTAGTGAGTGGTGGGACGAAGAAGTACGATTATTAGTGAAAGAGAAGAGAGAGGCATTTGGACGATTTTTGCAGGGAAATAATGCAAATGAGTGGGAGATGTATTATAGAAAGAGGCAGGAGGTCAAGAGAAAGGTGCAAGAGGTGAAAAAAGAGGGCAAATGAGAGTTGGGGTGAGAGAGTACCATTAAATTTTAGAGAGAATAAAAGATGTTTTGGAAGGAAGTAAATAAAGTGTGTAAGACAAGGGAACAAATGGGATCTTCAGTGAAGGGGGCTAATGGGGAGGTGATAACAATCAGTGGTGATGTGAGAAGGAGATGGAGTGAGTATTTTGAAGTTTTGTTGAATGTGTTTGATGATAGAGTGGCAGTTATAGGGTGTTTTGGTCGAGGTGGTGTGCAAAGTGAGAGGGTTGGGGAAAATGATTTGGTAAGCAGAGAAGAGGTAGTAAAAGCTTTGCGGAAGATGAAAGCCGGCAAGGCAGCGGGTTTGGATGGTATTGCTGTGGAATTTATGAAAAATGGGAGTGACTGTATTGTTGACTGGTTGGTAAGGTTATTTAATGTATGTATGATTCATGGTGAGGTGCCTGAGGATTGGCGGAATGCTTGCATAGTGCCATTGTTCAAAGGCAAAGGGGACAGAGGTGAGTGCTCAAATTACAGAGGCACAAGTTTGTTGAGTATTCCTGAGAAATTATATGGGAGGGTATTGATTGAGAGGGTGAAGGCATGTGCAGAGCAACAGATTGGGGAAGAGCAGTGTGGTTTCAGAAGTGGTAGAGGATGTGTGGATCAGGTGTTTGCTTTGAAGAATGTATGTGAGAAATACTTAGAAAAGCAAATGGATTTGTATGCAGCATTTATGGATCTGGAGAAGGCATATGATAGAGTTGATAGAGATGCTCTGTGGAAGGTATTAAGAATATATGGTGTGGGAGGCAAGTTGTTAGAAGCAGTGAAAAGTTTTTATCGAGGATGTAAGGCATGTGTACGTGTAGGAAGAGAGGAGAGTGATTGGTACTCAGTGAATATAGGTTTGCGGCAGGGGAGTGTGATGTCTCCATGGTTGTTTAATTCGTTTATGGATGGGGTTGTTATGGAGGTGAATGCAAGAGTTTCGGAAAGAGGGGCAAGTATGAAGTCTGTTGTGGATGAGAGAGCTTGGGAAGTAAGTCAGTTGTTGTTCGCTGATGATACAGCACTGGTGGCTGATTCATGTGAGAAACTGCAAAAGCTGGTGACTGAGTTTGGTAAAGTGTGTGAAAGAAGAAAGTTGAGAGTAAATGTGAATAGGAGCAAGGTTATTAGGTAGAGTAGAGTTGAGGGTCAAGTCAATTGGGAGGTAAGTTTGAATAGATATAAACTGGAGGAAGTGAAGTGTTTTAGATATCTGGGAATGGATTTAGCAGCGGATGGAACCATGGAAGCGGAAGTGAATCATAGGGTGGGGTAGGGGGCGAAAATTCTGGGAGTCTTGAAGAATGTGTGGAAGTCGAGAACATTATCTCCGAAAGCAAAAATGGGTATGTTTGAAGGAATAGTGGTTCCAACAATGCTGCATGGTTGCGAGGCGTGGGCTATGGATAGAGTTGTGCGCAGGAGGGAGGATGTGCTGGAAATGAGATGTTTGAGGACAATATGTGGTGTGAGGTGGTTTGATCGAGTAAGTAATGAAAGGGTAAGAGAGATGTGAGGTAATAAAAAGAATGTGGTTGAGAGAGCAGAAGAGGGTGTTTTGAAATGGTTTGGGCACATGGAGAGAATGAGTGAGGAAAGATTGACCAAGAGGATATATGTGTCAGAGGTGGAGGGAACGAGGAGAAGTGGGAGACCAAATTGGAGGTGGAAAGATGAAGTGAAAAAGATTTTGAGAGATCGGGGCCTGAACATGCAGGAGGGTGAAAGGCGTGCAAGGAATAGAGTGAATTGGAACGAAGTGGTATACCGGGGTCGACGTGCTGTCAATGGATTGAACAAGGGAATGTGAAGCGTTTGGGGTGAACCATGGAAAGTCCTGTGGGGCCTGGATGTGGAAAGGGAGCTGTGGTTTCGGTGCATTATTACATGACAGCTAGAAACTGAGTGTGAACGAATGGGGCCTTTGTTGTCTTTTCCTAGCGCTACCTCGCACACATGAGGGGGGAGGGGGTTGTTATTTCATGTATAGCGAGGTGGCGATGGGAATGAATAGAGGCAGACAGTATGAATTATGTACTTGTATATATATATGTATATGTCTATGTGTGTATCTATATGTATACGTTGAGATGTATAGGTATGTATATTTGCATGTGTGGACGTGTATTTATATACATGTTTATGTGGGGGGGGTGGGCCATTCTTTCGTCTGTTTCCTTGCGCTACCTCGCTAACGCGGGAGACAGCGACAAAGCAAATAAATATATATATATATATATATATATATATATATATATATATATATATATATATATATATATATATATATATATATATTCCTGAGAGGGTAAAAATCCTGGAAGAGTCATCAGGAGGGGGAAAGGGAGGGAGGGAGGAGGAGGAAAGGAGGTGTTGTCATCGGTAATGGCCTTCCCGGGTGGGTGCTGTTCCCTAATGGCTGGCCAAGTGCTCAATATCCGGGGGCCACAGCAACCTCCCGCCACAATTATAACAGCACCAGTCATTACGTATATCAATGGCATCAGATATGCTACTGGAGATCTACCGTAATGGGGTGACACTTCACTGTAAGCGGGTTTCCAGTTCTTTGTGATCAGTTTTCAATCCTTCGAGCACGGCCGGTGCGTCTCCTCGACCATGAGGGTATGACGGCCGTAACCTCTGGCCTGACCCACATGAGACAGGTCTACAGGCACGCCATCACGCGAAAAATGTCGCAACGTCTCGCTTAGGGGTAGCACCCTCGAATTCAAGAACCCTGTTCTGTCCTACTCATTTCAGTCTCCCACCACCACATCCAGGAGCAGGGAAGTGACGAACTTCGGAATGAAAAGCTTTTCGACGAAACTGTACTCTTCCTCTTCCGCTTGTACAATGAGCTGTATGGATGTCATAGTTGTATTGAGGTCACACCTCTTAGTGACGATACGAACTTGATGCAGTAAGGATGGTTGCCATCAAAGACCGTAAACATGATGACTGCGATATTACCTTATCATCCATAATATTGGAACCTAAGATAACAAAATGCAACATGAAGATTAGCGACACACAATGTAGGAAAATGTATTGTATATGGGTTATTACAAGTGATGATGCTAGGGAACCAAATTTCCAAATATTACATATCAAAATACACAAAAATATATACATTTTATAGTATTTTGACACAGAACTTGGTTGGGTGTGGTTAATATTCGTGGAAAAGTCAGACTCACCAACCCTGACGTTAAAGGCAGTAGCGGCAGCACGTAGCCTAACATTAATTGCACAATAAACATTTAGGTGCTGCCGTGTGGAGGGTGGGGTCACATTCCCACAGTGGAAGGCTTCGCATCCCACTGGTGGAGGTGGGGGAGAGGGTAACACTTGGATATCATTATAGTTCCTCCGCTGGGATCATAAGATGTGACGGACACCAAGAAGTAATAAGGAAAAAAAAGAACATGAATCTCATCGTGTCCTTGACTTTGAAGGAACGGTCATGGGGGATGGGTCATGATACATGTCTTGTGTGATGTCAGACAATGCCTGTACAAGAGGCACCCTAATCCATTTACTGGGTTACAGATATATGGATCGAACACGAGAATTACTGTGACCCTACATGTGACCTTGACCATCAAGGTTCGACCCAAAGTGTAAGTCACGGCACACCGCCCGGTGGTGTATAGCATCTGTGTAGACTACCCTGTCAATCTCCTTACTGATTCACGAGGTATGGAGCGCATGAACCATCCTGCCTATCCCCCTTAATGGCACACAAGATATGGAGATTGCAAACTATCGTGCCAAACCCTTCACTGCTTCACTAGATAATGGAATGGACAACTGTGACGGACACAAAGACACACCTCAACACGGGGGCCTTAAGGATCAGTCATGATGGAGTTATAGCTGACTACAGGCATTACAGCTAATTGCATTGGGCTCATAATCACCTGCACGGGTTAATTAGGGATCAGAATCGTTTCGCACTATGACAGCGTTAATGCAACCTACAACGATTGTTTTATTTAAGACAAATTAATAGTCAATTTTTGCCTGGTCGAAGTCAACTGTAATTATCTATAATGAATCACAAAATGCTAAACTGAGAAAAGAGATACTTGTAACATGGTTGTGGCTTTATAGAAATAATTTTCAGGCAAGACTTGAGGACCGAATATTAGAATCATGAGGACTTTATATATACATAAATATATATATATATATATATATATATATATATATATATATATATATATATATATATATGAATCTGAAAAGGGAGCTGTGGTTTCGGTGCATTACACATGACACCTAGAGATGGAGTGTGAACGAATGTAGCCTTTTTTGTCTGTTCCTGGCGCTGCCCCGCTGGAGGGGGTGGGGGTGGGGGGATGCTTTTTCGTGTGGGGCGAGGTGGCGACGAGAAAGGATGAAGGGAGCAAGTATGGATATCCACATGTGTATATATGTTTATACCTGTGTATGTATATATATGTATACGTTGAAATGTATATGCATGTATATGTGCGTGCGTGGGTGTTATGTATATACATGTGTATGTGGATAGGTTGGGCCACTGCTCGTTTGTTTCCTTGCGCTACCTCGCCGACGCGGGAAACGGCGGTTAAGTATGATAATAAAGAAAAGAATATGTATATGTATATATATATATATATATATATATATATATATATATATATATATATATATATATATATATATAGATTGATAGATAGATAGAGAGATAGATATTGACTGACGTGCTAAGCATGGAGCCACGTGCTGACGGAGAACTGCATGTGAAGCGGCCGGGAAAACCATGGAAAGGCCAGTGAGTCCTGGTTGTGGATAGGGAACTGTGGTTTCGGTTAATTGCACATGACGGTTAGAAAAAAAAAAAAGAATGGATGTGAGCGAATTCTGCCTGTGATTGGACATGTGATTGGACAATCACATGTTTACCAAATGGCGTCCTAGCTTCGTCTCTTCGATGTATATCAACTGACTGTTATATTTCTCTCTTGTGTCTCCCCTGATGATGTGATTATTACACGAAAGTGCACTTGGGAACTTTTCGTGTTTCATTTTCCCCGTGGACTCATAGGAATATCTTGATCACGCGCAAAATTGTGATCCTTTCCAACATATATATATATACACACACACACACACACACACACACATATATATATATATATATATATATATATATATATATATATATATATATATATATATATATATATATATATATATATTTTTTTTTTTTTTTTTTCAAACTATTCGCCATTTCCCGCGTTAGCGAGGTAGCGTTAAGAACAGAGAACTGGGCCACTGAGGGAATATCCTCACCTGGCCCCTTTCTCTGTTCCTTCTTTTGGAAAATTAAAAAAAATTGAGAGGGGAGGATTTCCAGCCTGAGGCTAAGGCCACCGAACCTCTTGTGTAGAGGATCGCACAGTCATGCTCAAGATGTTATCTCTAATGGTGCGTAACCAGAAAAAGACATTAGAATAGACGAAGGTGGCATACTGTTGACCTGGCGTAGAGGGAGCCTTCCCTACACTTCACTACCAACCACTTGAAGACAGGTATACACATGAGACGTCTCCGGCCACTGCTAGACGGGGTTAAGGGAGAAATGTCTGAGGACACGGGGGTGATGTCCACCGTTTCGACGGGCGAGAAATAAAAAGATGAAAAAATTGGAGATTTTACGAGTTTTTACGGTTCATTCTTAATTCGATTTGCAGAATCAGATTTCATCCAATTTTCAAGGGTTGTATGCACCTGATCCAACCCGATGGAACAGGGAATGGAGACAATGATGAAATATATAGATAGACAGATAGAAAGAAATGGACATTATGAATATCTACTATGCACCTGATCCAACTCGATGGAACAGGGAATGGAGACAATGATGAAATATATAGATAGACAGATAGAAAGAAATGGACATATAAGAATATCTACTATGCACCTGATCCAACCCGATGGAACAGGGAATGGAGACAATGATGAAATATATAGACAGACAGATAAAAAGAAATGGACATTTAAGAATATCTACTAAAAGCGAAAGGCAGGAGACCTTGTGGTCTATACGGATAATGACTCTTAACTGTTTGTTAGAAGGCTTTTCTAATATAAAACATACCCAAACATACTTCGTATTACATATCTAGTCACTTTTTGATCATCTGAATTGTGGTAATACTAATTTCAACATAGAGTAATTCATTACAGTGTTCAGATAACCCCCTCCCACCTCTGTACTGGTATCTTTCCTGTGATATTTGATTACCCGGCGTGCTTGTAGTTGAAATATGTCTTCGTGGTCAATATGGTCAATTTCTTTAATAACTTCGAATCCTTTACGTTCAACCTAGGGGTGAGCCCTTATGGATTCGAATCCTGGTCGCAACAGTCGGTCCGCAGTCAATCCAACCGTTCACCTTCCCTAGAGGCATATATATATATATATATATATATATATATATATATATATATATATATATATATATATATGATTCACTATGATTCACTTCCGCTTCCATGGTTCCATCCGCTGCCAGATCTACTCCTAGATATCTAAAACACTTTACTTCCTCCAGTTTCTCTCCATTCAAACTTACCTCCCAATTGCCTTGACCCTCAACCCTACTGTACCTAATAACCTTGCTCTTATTCACATTTACTCTTAACTTTCTTCTTTCACACACTTTACCAAACTCAGTCACCAGCTTCTGCAGTTTCTCACATGAATCATAGGGTGGGGGAGGGGGCAAAAATCCTGGGAGCCTTGAAGAATGTGTGGAAGTCGAGAACATTATCTTAGAAAGCAAAAATGGGTATGTTTGAAGGAATAGTGGTTCCAACAATGTTGTATGGTTGCGAGGCGTGGGCTATGGATAGAGTTGTGCGCAGGAGGGTGGATGTGCTGGAAATGAGATGCTTGAGGACAAAATGTGGTGTGAGGTGGTTTGATTGAGTAAGTAATGTAAGGGTAAGAGAGATGTGTGGAAATAAAAAGAGCGTGGTTGAGAGAGCAGAAGAGGGTGTTTTGAAATGGTTTGGGCACATGGAGAGAATGAGTGAGGAAAGATTGACCAAGAGGATATATGTGTCGGAGGTGGAGGGAACGAGGAGAAGTGGGAGACCAAATTGGAGGTGGAAAGATGGAGTGAAAAAGATTTTGAGTGATCGGGGCCTGAACATGCAGGAGGGTGAAAGGCGGGCAAGGAATAGAGTGAATTGGATCGATGTGATATACCGGGGTTGACGTTGTGGATTGAATCAGGGCATGTGAAGCGTCTGGGGTAAACCATGGAAAGTTGTGTGGGGCCTGGATGTGGAAACGAAGCTGTGGTTTCGGGCATTACTCCATGACAGCTAGAGACTGAGTGTGAACGAATGGGGCCTTTGTTGTCTTTTCCTAGCGCTACCTCGCACACATGAGGGGGGAGGGAGATGGTATTCCATGTGCGGCGAGGTGGCGATAGGAATGAATAAAGGCAGACAGTGTGAATTGTGTGCATGGGTATATATGTATGTGTCTGTGTGTGTATATATATGTGTACATTGAGATGTATAGGTATGTATATTTGCGTGTGTGAACGTGCATGTATATACATGTGTATGGGGGTGGGTTGGGCCATTTCTTTCGTCTGTTTCCTTGCGCTACCTCGCAAACGCGGGAGACAGCGACAAAGCAAAATAAAAATAAAATAAATATATATATATATATATATATATATATATATATATATATATATATATATATATTTTTTTTTTTTTTTTTTTTTTTTTTTTTTTTTGCTTTGTCGCTGTCTCCCGCGTTTGCGAGGTAGCGCAAGGAAACAGACGAAAGAAATGGCCCAACCCACCCCCATACACATGTATATACATACGTCCACACACGCAAATATACATACCTACACAGCTTTCCATGGTTTACCCCTGACGCTTCACATGCCTTGATTCAATCCACTGACAGCACGTCAACCCCGGTATACCACATCGCTCCAATTCACTCTATTCCTTGCCCTCCTTTCACCCTCCTGCATGTTCAGGCCCCGATTACACAAAATCTTTTTCACTCCATCTTTCCACCTCCAATCTGGCCTCCCTCTTCTCCTCGTTCCCTCCACCTCCGACACATATATCCTCTTGGTCAATCTTTCCTCACTCATTCTCTCCATGTGCCCAAACCATTTCAAAACACCCTCTTCTGCTCTCTCAACCACGCTCTTTTTATTACTCGATCAAACCACCTCACACCACACATTGTCCTCAAACATCTCATTTCCAGCACATCCATCCTCCTGCGCACAACTCTATCCATAGCCCACGCCTCGCAACCATACAACATTGTTGGAACCACTATTCCTTCAAACATACCCATTTTTGCTTTCCGAGATAATGTTCTCGACTTCCACACATTCTTCAAGGCTCCCAGAATTTTCGCCCCCTCCCCCACCTTATGATCCACTTCCGCTTCCATGGTTCCATCCGCTGCCAGATCCACTCCCAGATATCTAAAACACTTCACTTCCTCCAGTTTTTCTCCATTCAAACTCACCTCCCAATTGACTTGACCCTCAACCCTACTGTACCTAATAACCTTGCTCTTATTCACATTTACTCTTAACTTTCTTCTTTCACACACTTTACCAAACTCAGTCACCATATATATATATATATATATATATATATATATATATATATACAGTGTAAATAACATGGACTTGATTAGGGTATTCAGTTGCCTGTAAGATTTCAGCTAACGTTAGAAAAATCGCCCATGAATCTACGTTTTTTAGAAAACATTAAATCCACTTGTCTGAGTCTTTCCTCGCACAGCCAGTTTCGCAAACCCCAGTAGTCATGGGAAAGAGTATTTACTCAAGTACTAACAACATGATTCTGCAAACATGTGACCGCAGTAAGTGTGAAGTTTGTCTACGGTGAAAAAGGTCATGACATGATGGGTCGTGCGATTTCATGAATCGAAGTTGGTAATGTTTTACAGATGATTAGCGCCTGGAATGCTACCGAGATGTGTAACTCCTATATGCCTGGGGATTGTGGTCTCGTACGGGATTCGGTTTGGGAGATGGTCGTTCGTCTAGTGTATGTCGAGTCATTATTGTGAATACTTTTTGTGAATGTTGAATACTTTTTCTGAATGTTGAATTTTTCGTAGGACTAGTGTCGGATGGGGAGATGGTTCCGTCTAATGGTTGGTGGCTATTTATGATGTGGTTTGGGTGGGAGGGTTCTAAAACGCTGTTGCATAGCACAGCATAGAAACGAGACTGTATTACAAGTATCGTACTCTTATTACGCTATGCAGGTGATGAGCATTTGTGGCTGCTGGGTAAGCAATTGCATGATGCAAGACTCTACGTTTGTCGTTCTTTTCGTAGTGTTCGGGTGCTGTGATGTGCTTGTGAAGGTAACTTGCTTATGCAAGAACCCTCTCACTGTGGTGTACTGGTGTGAAGGGAGGCCGTGCATAAATGGAGTTAGAGAAAGAGCAACTCCTGGCTACTACACTGTAGTGCAGGACGAACTTGGAGGTCCAGGATTTGTGAATCACTCTGGCTTGATGACCAACTACGAAGTTGGCGGACAATTTCTTGCCATTGTTGTGGGAGTAGGTGTGAGGATATGCCAAGGAATGGTCTCTTATGGTTTGTTGATGTCTTACGGTGGTGTGCGGGAGGCGGGACGAGGTGAGGTACAAGCCATGCAGATCATGGTGTGCGAGGCTGTTGATCAGTGTGGCAGTGGCGTGGTAGGTATGAAGCACTGATGGTGTCAATGGGATATTTTGGTGGATTCTTTTGTGAATCAGTTTTTCCGGGAAGCTGGAGGACTGATGACAGCAATGATGTGTGAGAATAGGAAGGAAGGAAGTTGAAAGTGGTATCTTTTAGATGGTTTCAGATTGAGTACATTAACAGATTACACGTCTGGGATTCTTGTCTAGCAGCCAAGAGTGGCTGATGATATCTGTAACTGCATGGGTTGTTGATGAGAAGTGTTCTATGTGGAAGTTTTAAATGCCTTCATGAGTAATCTATCTATCTATCTACACATAGAAATATATCTATATACATATATATATCTATATACATATATATATATATATATATATATATATATATATATATATATATATATATATATATATATATATATATATATATATATGTATATAGATATATTTCTATGTGTAGATAGATAGATAGATTACTCATGAAGGCATTTAAAGCTTCCACATAGAACACTTCTCATCAACAACCATGCAGTTACAGATATCATCAGCCACTTTTAGCTGCTAGACAAGAATCACAGACGTGTAATCTGTTAATGATCCCTGGGGATAGGGGAGAAAGAATACTTCCCACGCATTCCTCACGTGTCGTACAAGGCGACTAAAGGGGACGGGAGCGGGGGGCTAGAAACCCTCCCCTCCTTGTATTTTAACTTTCTAAAAGGGGAAACAGAAGAAGGAGTCCCGCGGGGAGTGCTCATCCTCCTCGAAGGCTCAGGTTGGGGTGTCTAAATGTGTGTGGATGTAACCAAGATGAGAAAAAAGGAGAGATAGGTAGTATGTTTGAGGAAAGGACCCTGGATGTTTTGGCTCTGAGTGAAAAGAAGCTCAAGGGTAAAGGGGAAGAGTGGTTTGGGAATGTCTTGGGATTAAAGTCAGGGGTTAGTGAGAGGACAAGAGCAAGGGAAGGAGTAGCACTACTCATGAAACAGGAGTTGTGGGAGTATGTGATAGAGTGTAAGAAAGTAAATTCTAGATTGATATGGGTAAAACTGAAAGTTGATGGAGAGAGATTGGTGATTATTGGTGCATATGCACTTGGGCATGAGAAGAAAGATCATGAGAGGCAAGTGTTTTGGGAGCAGCTGAGTGAGTGTGTTAGTGGTTTTGATGCACAAGACCGGGTTATAGTGATGGGTGATTTGAAAGCAAAGGTGAGTAATGTGGCAGTTGAGGAATAATTGGTACACATGGGGTGTTCAATGTTGTATATGGAAATGGTGAAGAGCTTGTAGATTTATGTGCTGAAAAAGGACTGGTGATTGGGAATACCTGGTTTAAAAAGAGAGGTATACATAAGTATACGTATGTAAGTAGGAGAGATGGCCAGAGAGCGATATTGGATAACGTTTTAATTGATAGGCACGCGAAAGAGAGACTTTTGGATGTTAATGTGCTGAGAGGTGCAACTGGAGGGATGTCTGATCATTATCTTGTGGAGGCGAAGGTGAAGATTTGTAGAGGTTTTCAGAAAAGAAGAGAGAATGTTGGGGTGAAGAGAGTTGTGAGAGTAAGTGAGCTTGGGAAGGAGACTTGTGTGAGGAAGTACCAGGAGAGACTGAGTACAGAGTGGAAAAAGGTGAGAACAAAGGAGGTAAGGGGAGTGGGGTTGGAATGGGATGTATTTAGGGAAGCAGTGATGGCTTGCGCAAAAGATGCTTGTGGCATGAGAAGCGTGGGAGGTAGGCAGATTGAAAAGGTAGTGAGTGGTGAAGAAGTAAGATTATTAGTGAAAGAGAGGAGAGAGGCATTTGGACGATTTTTGCAGGGAATATGCAAATGAGTGGGAGATGTATAAAAGAAAGATGCTGGAGGTCATGAGAAAGGTGCAAGGGTGAAAAAGAGGGCAAATGAGAGTTGGGGTGAGAGAGTATCATTAAATTTTAGGGAGAATAAAAAGATGTTTTGGAAGGAGGTAAATAAAGTGCGTAAGACAAGGGAATAAATGCGATCTTCAGCGTAGGGGGCTAATGGGGAGGTGATAACAAGTAGTGGTGATGTGAGAAGGAGATGGAGCGAGTATTTTGAAGGTTTGTTGAATGTGTTTGATGATAGAGTGGCAGATATAGGGTGTTTTGGTCGAGGTAGTGTGCAAAGTGAGAGGGTTAGGGAAAATGATTTGGTAAACAAAGAGGTAGTAAAAGCTTTGAGGGAGATGAAAGCCGGCAAGGCAGCGGGTTTGGATGGTATTGCAGTGGAATTCATTAAAAAAGGGGGTGACTGTATTGTTGACTGGTTGGTAAGGTTATTCAATGTATGTATGATTCATGGTGAGTTGCTTGAGGATTGGCGGAATGCTTGCATAGTGCCATTGTACAAAGGCAAAGGGGACAAAGTTGAGTGCTCAAATTACAGAGGTATAAGTTTGTTGAGTATTACTGGTAAATTATATGGGAGGGTATTGATTGAGAGGGTGAAGGCATGTACAGAGCATCAGATTGGGGAAGAGCAGTGTGGTTTCAGAAGTGGTAGAGGATGTGTAGATCAGGTGTTTGCTTTGAAGAATGTATGTGAGAAATAATTAGAAAAGCAAATGGATTTGTATGTAGCATTTATGGATCTGGAGAAGGCATATGATAGAGCTGACAGAGATGCTCTGTGGAAGGTATTAAGAATATATGGTGTGGGAGGCAAGTTGATAGAAGCAGTGAAAAGTTTTTATCGAGGATGTAAGGCATGTGTACGTGTAGGAAGAGAGGAAAGTGATTGGTTCTCAGTGAATGTAGAACATGCAGGGGGGTGAAAGGCGTGCAAGGAATAGAGTGAATTGGAACGATGTGGTATACCGGGGTCGACGTGCTGTCAATGGATTGAACCAGGGCATGTGAAGCGTCTGGGGTAAACCATGGAAGGTTCTGTGGGGCCTGGATGTGGAAAGGGAGCTCTGGTTTCGAATGAGGCCTTTGTTGTCTTTTCCTAGCGCTACCTCGCACACAGGAGGGGGGAGGGGGTTGTTATTTCATGTGTGGCGAGGTGGCGATAGGAATGAATAAAGGCAGACAGTATGAATTATGTACATGTGAATGTATGTATATGTCTGCGTGTGTATACATATGTATACGTTGAGATGTATAGGTATGCATATTTGCGTGTGTGGACGTGTATGTATATACATGTGTATGTGGGTGGGTTGGGCCATTCTTTCGTCTGTTTCCTTACGCTACCTCGCTAACGCGGGAGACAGCGACAAAGCAAAATAAATCAATAAATATTTTTGACATCTGCATACCTATTCCTCTTTAGTTAAATATATATTTTGTTCTTATTTTCAGTGAGTGCTGCATTCCAAACTTGCCGTTGTTTACAGACTAGTCTTCACAGTTTACACTGAGGAATGTGGCAGGTGTCCGTCCTTCTTCGTACTGACTCCAGTAGTAAACCGTAGAGAGATAACCCAGACCTCGTCTGGCGAAGTTACAAAAATGTTTTGATCATTTGGAAGTTGAAGATATTCAGTCACTCGAGACGAAATAATAAACCAAGTGGCCGTGGCCGAGGTCTGGTGCAAGTGTGGCTCAGAGAGGTAAGAAGACAGGGTGTACGTGTAGCTCAGGAAGTTATGACCTAATCTAGTGTTGTCCTTGTAGGTGTCGTGCCAGAGAAGTGTTCAAATTAGGTGCAACATAGATATGAGGAAACTTAAGTGTGAGGATGGGGGTGTGGCCCAGTAAGTAGCAGTTTAGGGTAGTGGAATCACTGGTGTAATCATGTAGGTGTGACCAAGGGATGTATGATGGGGACAGTATGGGTAATGTGATACGAGGCCTGTAGTCATGTTGCCGCTGTTTCCCATTTAGTGAGGTAGTGTTTTGCTCGTTGACATACACTTATTAGTTGTCATGTAAAATGTATCGAACTCAGAGAGCCCTCCCATCTAAAACTAGGCCCCACAGAAACTTCCGTGGCTTCGCTTCATGTGCCATGATTCATTATTTTGACTGCACGTCTCCATCTTGTATACCACTACGCTTCAGTTCACTCTATCCCGTGCATACCTTACATCCTCCTGCATCTTCAACCCCGATCACTCAAAACCTTTTTCACTCCATCTTTCCATCTTCAAATCGGTCTCGCCCTTCTCCATGTCTCCTCCGCTTCTAATACACACACCCTTTTTATCAACCTCTATCTCACCCATCCTCTCCACTTGTCAGCACAGCTTCAGTTTTCTCAACCATACTCTTCTATTACCCTATCATTTCTTAGTCGATCACATCTCCTTACACCACATACTGTCCTCAAACATTTAATCTAAACACGTTCACCCTCTTTGGTACAATTCAGTCTAGAGCCCACTCCTTCCATCCATACAACAATGTAGGGACTACTATTAAACATGCCCATCACTTTCATTATAAATTTCTCAGCGCACCAGTGACCTTCATAAACTCAGCTACCATATGGATCATTACAGCTCTCATGGTTCCAATCGCTGCTGTGTCCATTACCAGGTATCAAAAACACGACAGTTTCTTCAACTTCTCTCCATTCAAACTTACACACCCACTAACCAGTCTTTTTGCACTGCTAAAGCTAATAGCCTTGATGTTATTCACATATGCTCTTAATTCTCTCCCTTCACACACTCAAAACTCAAAAACCAATTTCTGCAGTTTCTCATTCGAATCTGCCACCAGCAACGTATCATCAGCAAATAGTAACCAACAGATTGACCAGGCTCCGCCACTCCCGATAGGTCGCAGATCTACTCCTCTCTCCAAAAGCCTCTCATTCATCTTCCTCACTGTCCCATCCATAAAACGATTAAACAGGCACGGTGACTTGACACATCCCTGCCATAAACCTACCTTCAACTGGAAACTCTCACCCTCCTGTCTTCCTACTTGCATGCACCATTTACCCTTATAGCTATCCTCTCACACCTTGCATTCACAAATCATCTTTATCAACCTTATCATATGCTTTCTCCATTACTATATATACCACATACATGTTCTTCTGTTTCTCTGAGAATTTTTCCCAATATTCTTGAGAGCAAACAACTGATCCACACACTCTTTACCACTCCTGAAACCACATTGTTCCTCACAAGTCTGACGCTCTTTTCATGTCACCACTCTCTGAATAACCACTACCCCATTAAATTTACCAAGTACGCTCAACAAACTTGTACTTCGTAATTAAAAGATTCACTTTTGTTCCCCTTATCCCTATACACTGGTGCTACATTGGCATTCCGCCATTCCTCAGGTACCCAACCATGATCCGTACTTACTCTGAAAATCCTAACTAACCAACCAACAACACAGTCATCCGCTTTCTTAGGATATTCAACTGCAATTCCATCCACTCCAACCGTCCCGCCGCAGTTCATTTGATGCAAAGCTTTCATCACTCTCTTTTCACCAAACCACTTGCCATGACTCGCTCACCTTGCATACCTCCACGTCCAAAACACGCCACATCTGTCATACACAATTTTTTTCATACTTATTTGCCGTTTTCCGCGTTAGCGATGTAGCGTCAGGAACAGACGAAGGAAAGCTACATTCACTTACATCCATTTTCTAGATGTCATGTGCAATGCACCGAAACCACAACCCCCTATCCACAACCAAGCCCCACAGACATTTCCATCGCTTTCCCCATCCCCTTCATATACCGTGATACAGTCCAATGACAGCATGTCGACCTCTGTATACCACATCGTTCCCATTCACTTTATCCTACGTACTCCTTCACCCTCCTTTAAGTTCAGGTCCTTAGCTTTAATTTTTTTTTCATCGAATCATTCTATCTCCAATTTGGTCTCCCACTCTTTGTTTCCTCCACTTTAGACACACATATCCTCTTTGTCAACCTGCACTCACTCATTCTCATCATATGTCCAAACCATTTCTACACACCCTCTGCAGCTCTCTCAACCACACTCTTTTTATTACCACACTTCTCTCTTACCCTTTCATTACTCAGTCGATCGAACTACCTGACAGCACATTTTACCTAAAAGATTTTATATCCAACATATCCACCCTCCTCCGCACATCCTCATGTATAACCTATACCCATGTCATCGACGGGACTACTGCATCTTCAAACATGCCCATTTTTGCCCTCCTAGATAACGATTTCCCTTTCCACACATTTTTCAATGCTAAAAGAACCTTCGAATCCTCTCCCATCCAATGACTCTCTTCTGCTTCCATGGTTCCACTCTCAGGTATCTAACACACTTCACTTCCATCAATATTTTTTCCTTTCAAACTCACATCCCATCTAACCTGTCCCTCTACCCTGCTAAACCAAATAACATTGTTTTCATTTACATTTTCTCTAAACTCTCTCCTTTCTTCCAAACTCAGTCACCACCTTTTGCAGTTTCCTACTCGAATCAATCACCAGTGTTGTGTCACTAGCAAACAACAGCTGACTCCCCTCCCAGGCTCTCCTCATCCACTTCAAACTGCATTCTCGCCCTTCTCTCCAAGACTCTTACATTCATCTCATTCATCACCCAATCCATAAACATACTAAACAGCCATGGTGACAGACACACCCAAGCCGAAGACCAATTCTCGCTGCGAACCACACACTCCTCTCTTCTTACTCGTCCACAAGCCATACAACCTTTCTAAAAACTTCTCACCACTTCTAGCACCTTTCCTCCCACACCATATATTCGAAAGACCTTCTATAAGGTATCTCTATCAATCATATCTTATGATTTCTCTTGATACATAAATGCCGCATCAAATCTTTGTTCGTCTATGTATTTCTCACACACATTCTTTAAAGCAAAAACCTGATCGATACATACACTACCACTTCTGAAACCACACCGTTTCTCCGTATTCTGATGATCCACCCTCTCAATTACCACGCCCTCATACAGCTTACCAAGTGCACTCGGTAGCTTTATACATCTGTAGTTCGTACACTCAATTTTGTTCCCCTTGCTTTTATACACCGGTAATATGCATGCATTCCTCCAATCCTCAGGCACCTCACCATACATAGAATAAAAATCCTATCTAGTCAACACAATCACCTTCTTTCTTAAGAAATTCAATTGCAATACCGTCTATTCTAGCTGCCTTGCCACATTTCATTTCACGTAAAGCTTTCATCATCTCTTCCCTCTTCATCAAACCACTCTCCATGATTCTCTCACGTCGCATACCTCCCCGACGCAAATATCCTATAGCTGCCATCCTATCATTATAAACATTCAAGAATCCTTCAAAATATAATCCCTCCATCTTCTTCTTACATCATCACTACCTGTTACCACTCAACCATCTGTCACCTTCTTGTTTTTCTCACCCTTTTAACCTCCTTCCAAAATATCGTCTTATTCTCTCTGAAGTTTACCGTTATCATTCACCCCAACTCTCATTTGCCCTCCTTTCCAACCCCTGCACCTTCCTCTTAACTCCCCTGCACCTCTCTTCTGTGCATCTCTAATCATCTGCACTCTTTCCATAAAATCATTGCCCATATGACTTTCTTTCACTAGCATGTTTTATTCATCTTGCCATCACTCACAACCCTTTCTCAACTGCCCACCTCCCACTTTACGCATGCCACACGCTTCTCCATCACATGCCAGCACTGCTATTCCTCACCCACTCTCCTAGCTTCGTTTACTCTCACCTTTTGTTATTGTACACACAATCTCTCCTGGTATTTCTTCACATATCTTTTTTTCCAAGAACGCTTCCTTTCATCACTCTCATCTCATCCACAACGTTTAATTTTTTTTCGAAAACCTTTCCAGATCTTCATGATCACCTCCACATCTCCTCTTAGCATATTCACATCCAAGAGTTTCTCTCCCCTATCAATTAGAATGTAATCCAATGATACCCACTGACCAGGTACTTCAAATCACCAACCCTTTTTCATCACACAATTCCACAAGCTGTTCACCATTGCCATTCACCTTACTGAATACTACATGTACTCCTTTTCTTCCCTCAACTGATACATTACTCACCTTCGCATTTAAATCAACTATCATAACACCTGGTCTCTTGCAACAAAATTACTGAGACACTCATTCAGATGTTCCCAAAACACTTGCCCCTTATGATCTTTCATCTCACAGCCAGATGCATAAGCGTTGACAATCAACCATCTCTCGCAATCCACTTTCATTTTCACCCACATCAGTCACTTCCTTACAGTCTTTTACACTCATTCCACAACTCCTGCTTCACCCTTAGTGGTACCCCATCCTTGGCTTTTATCCTTTCACCAACCCCTGA
This sequence comes from Panulirus ornatus, assembly GCF_036320965.1. Classification (NCBI taxonomy): domain Eukaryota; kingdom Metazoa; phylum Arthropoda; class Malacostraca; order Decapoda; family Palinuridae; genus Panulirus; species Panulirus ornatus. Next base: position 8,575,262 of record NC_092225.1, read on the forward strand.
CTTTAATCCTGTGATATTTCCAAACCAATCTTCCCATTTAACCTTGGGCTTTGTTTCACTTAGATCCAAAACATCTATGATCCTTCCCTCAAACATAGTACCTATGGTTACCTTGGTTACATCTGTACACATTCAAACACCCTAGCTTGAGCCTTCGAGAAAGATAAGCACTCCCCGCTTAGCTCCTACTTTTGTTCCATCTTATAGAAATTGAAGGATATGAAGGGTGGGGGTGGGAGAGGTCCAGTTCCCTACTCCCGCGGGGAATACTGAAGTAGATTTCTAAATATATATTTCACTTTTTCCCGTTTCCCGCGTAGCGAAGTAGTGTCAGGAACAGACGATGAACAGCCTCATTTGCTTCTCATGAATAATGCACCAAAGGCATATAACCCCTTATCTACAACCAAGTACCACAGACATTTTCGAGGTTTCTCCTGGCCATTTTATAGGCTTTCGTTCGAAAAACTGGACGTCGCCCCCTGTATACCACACCTCTCTAATTTTCTCTGTCCTATGCACACCTCACACCACCTTGCATGGTTATGCCTGCACCTTTCCATCTCCAATACGTTTTGCATTGTCTTGTTCTCCTCATTACTGACATATACAACCTCTTGGTAAGTCTCTCCTTACAAGTATATCTGGCCCAGACAGTGTGGTCTTGGGTTCGTGTGTCCACAATAATCGTGGTCCAGACAGTGAGCCTACATGGGTGAGGAAGTAGAAGGGTATAACCATGTAGGTGTGGTCCATTTTAGCGTGGCCCCGTGCTACAACTTTGGCCTTTACAGCTATCTCATACTACCTGGCAAGTGCCGAAAATATATTGTGGCCCAGTAAGTGGGAACTAGGTGGACGTGTTTCAGTGATGTGTATTCCAAATAGGAAGTCAGGTATGTGGGCCATAGCTCAGTCTGACCGGTGTATACTACATATAGAGGGAAGGAAGGAAAGTCCCTAACCTTGTGAGGATTGCAGGTAGATGAAGAACCCGAGCAATGAAGGCCGTTGTTGATGTATAGAATGGAAGGACAATGGAGGAGTTGAAGGATGGAAGTGGGTTTGGGTCTGGGAGGGAGCGGGTGACGCAACAATTAGGGTGCGGGAGGGCGGCTGGAGTGGTGTGTCAACACTCGGTCTCACCGGCTAATGGTGACACTGACACTGAAACATCATCTGTCCTCACGGCCATCACCACACCTGACACCACACTCACCTCTCTGGGTCCCTGACTAGCCCCAAGCCCTCACCTGCCCTCACCTTTACGGGAACCTCACCAGCCCTTTGCCCCGACACTATCCTCATCTCTTTACGTCTCTCACCAGCCCACAGCCCTAACACCACTCTCACTTGCCCTCACCTCTCTAGGTACCTCAATAGCCCGCAACCCCTGACGGCCCGAACCCTTCGTCATCTTTCAATGTACCCTCCCCCCCCCTGCCCCTACTGGTCGCCACCTCTTAGCATGATCTTCCTTCCATCCACATCTTCCACTGGGATCCCCTTAACAAATGGCCAGCCTTCACATTACCGTCCTCACGGGCCTCTCCCCCTAATTACACCGACCTGATGTTCACATACACTGACACACCACCTGGGTATGGGCCACATACACAGTCAGAGTGTGTGCGGTGTTGAAATAATCTTAAACGTCTTAATGTCCAAGCACCCAGCCCGCCAATGAACTAGGTCATTCCAGTTCCATGTGAATCCTACCATCCCAGCTAGATCAAACAATATCGAGGAACTTACTATTCTACCACATGGTCCGACCTTTACAATCCTGCCAGAAAATCAGCACTGTTTACGCAAGGTAAACCCCAGGATCCCTGCCATATAACCAATGCTCGACACTTGATCTCTAAACCTCTGCTACACCAACAGCGTTCTAATAGTTCTGCAACACCTCTTGGTTTTCCAAGCACTACCACAGTACCTGACACCCCTTTACCCTACCAAGTCACTTGGGCTCCTATTAGTCTGTCATGCCATTTGGGCCTCTACAGCCAGGGAACAACAACCGGACCCCCAGCAGTTTTCCTACACCATCAAACACCACACAGTCTTATCTTAGCATTTCACCCTACAGCGTCCTGCCGAGGAACTGTAGTCCTTAAAGTCTCTCCACTTCATAAGTCCCACATTTCCGACACGCTACGTAGGATTCCAGAGAGTCTAGCTCACCACTCTGGATTCAGGGCCTTGATGAACCACTTTGGGCCACTTTGGGCCTTGTGTCTCTGCCAAGATCATCTAGCCCTTCAATCTGGGTATAGTGCCTGGGACTCCTGAGATTTACTTCAGCACCCTTCCACGCATCCTTACTAAACCAGTTCTTTCTCTCTAGCCCTGTCGTATCACCCGCAAGGCTTGGGGTTCTCATTATCCTGTTTCACATCTTGTTCCCTCTTATACTTCTGTCACACATCACTAGACTCTAGTCTTTCATCACCACCTGTTTCCTCTTAAACGCGCTCTTACACCACCACATGAGTCACCACACAATGACCACATACGTATCGGTCCTTCGAGCTCTACCACACCACATGGGTTCCTTACAATCCAGTGAGTTCCGTCGTAAACCTAGGTTCTCCACAATCCTTTCGTACCACATTGGCTCCCATATACAACCTTTAGCCCCAGGGTCCTGTTACAACAGCTAGTTTATCAACCCCTGAGCCTTACCTTCCATCCACACCGTTAGCTGAGCTCAACAGCTCTGGTTCATTACGATGGGCCTTACATCTGTGTTATGTAATTCCCAAGCCATCTGTCATGGAGCACTGCATAGGACCACCAGATGCCTCTCTTCACTGCTGAATCCTTCAACTTTGCTAAACCACTGAAGCTCCCTTAGTCTTCCTTTACTGTTCCACTCCCCGTGCACCAGTCACACCGTCTGAGACCCGAGTGGCCTTACTACATCACCGGCACCAAACACAGTACTGACTCCATAGGGATGAGGCTGGGAAGGTAGAAGGTGTTGCGTTACAGGGCACGTGGGTCTGGTGACGGCACTGGGCACCGACCTGAGTGTGGCATAATCCAGTCAGTATTGAGGCTGGACGCCGACGGTGTCGACCGGCGTGTCCGTCTCAAACATGCCTAATATATCAATAAACACACACTCTCTCTCTCTCTCTCTCTCTCTCTCTCTCTCTCTCTCTCTATGTATATATATATATATATATATATATATATATATATATATATATATATATATATATATATACACCACATCGTTCCAATTTACTCTATTCCTTGCACGCCTTTCACCCTCCAGCATGTTCAGGCCCCGATCGCTCAAAATCTTTTTCACTCCATCCTTCCACTTCCAATTTGGTCCCACGTTTTTCCTACTTCCCTCCACCTCTGACATATATTCTCTTTGTCAATCTTTCCTCGCTCATTCTCTCCATTTGTCCAAACCATGTCAATACACCCTTTTCTGCTCTCTTAACCACACTCTTTTTATTGCCACACATATCTCTTACGCTTTCGTTACTACCTCGATCAAACCACCTCACCCCAAATATTGTCCTCAAACATTTCATTTCCAGCACATCCACCCTCCTCCGCACAGCCCTATCTATAGCCCATGCCTCGCACCATATAACATTGTTGGAACCACTATTCCTTCAAGCATACCCATTTTTGCTCTCCGAGATAACTTCTCGCCTTCCACATATTCTTCAACGCTCCCAGAACCTTCGCCCCCTCCCCCAACCTGTGACTTGCTTCCGCTTCCATGGTTCCATCCGCTGCCAAGTCCACTCTCAGATATCTAAAACACTTCACTCCCTCCAGTTTTTCTCCATTCAAACTTACCTCCCAATTAACTTGTCCCTCAATCCTACTATACCTAATAACCTTGCTCTTATTCACATTTACTCTCAGCTTTCTTCTTTCACACGCTTTATCAAAGTCAGTCACCAACCTCTGCAGTTTCTCATCTCAATCAGCAACCAGCGATGTATCACCAGCAAACAACTGATTCACTTCCCAAGCCCTCCCATCCACAACAGACTGCATATATGTGGATCAGGTGTTTGCTTTGAAGAATGTATGTGAGAAATACTTAGAAAAGCAAATGGATTTGTATGTAGCATTTATGGATCTGGAGAAGGCATATGATAGAGTTGATAGAGATGCTCTGTGGAAGGTATTAAGAATATATGGTGTGGGAGGAAAGTTGTTAGAAGCAGTGAAAAGTTTTTATCGAGGATGTAAGGCATGTGTACGTGTAGGAAGAGAGGAAAGTGATTGGATCTCAGTGAATGTAGGTTTGCGGCAGGGGTGTGTGATGTCTCCATGGTTGTTTAATTTGTTTATGGATGGGGTTGTTAGGGAGGTAAATGCAAGAGTTTTGGAAAGAGGGGCAAGTATGAAGTCTGTTGGGGATGAGAGAGCTTGGGAAGTAAGTCAGTTGTTGTTCGCTGATGATACAGCGCTGGTGGCTGATTCATGTGAGAAACTGCAGAAGCTGGTGACTGAGTTTGGTAAAGTGTGTGGAAGAAGAAAGTTAAGAGTAAATGTGAATAAGAGCAAGGTTATTAGGTACAGTAGGGTTGAGGGTCAAGTCAATTGGGAGGTGAGTTTGAATGGAGAAAAACTGGAGGAAGTGAAGTGTTTTAGATATCTGGGAGTGGATCTGGCAGCGGATGGAACCATGGAAGCGGAAGTGGATCATAGGGTGGGGGAGGGGGCGAAAATTCTGGGAGCCTTGAAGAATGTGTGGAAGTCGAGAACATTATCTCGGAAAGCAAAAATGGGTATGTTTGAAGGAATGGTGGTTCCAACAATGTTGTATGGTTGCGAGGCGTGGGCTATGGATAGAGTTGTGCGCAGGAGGATGGATGTGCTGGAAATGAGATGTTTGAGGACAATGTGTGGTGTGAGGTGGTTTGATCGAGTGAGTAACGTGAGGGTAAGAGAGATGTGTGGAAATAAAAAGAGCGTGGTTGAGAGAGCAGAAGAGGGTGTTTTGAAGTGGTTTGGGCACATGGAGAGAATGAGTGAGGAAAGATTGACCAAGAGGATATATGTGTCGGAGGTGGAGGGAACGAGGAGAAGAGGGAGACCAAATTGGAGGTGGAAAGATGGAGTGAAAAAGATTTTGTGTGATCGGGGCCTGAACATGCAGGAGGGTGAAAGGAGGGCAAGGAATAGAGTGAATTGGATCGATGTGGTATACCGGGGTTGACGTGCTGTCAGTGGATTGAATCAAGGCATGTGAAGCGTCTGGGGTAAACCATGGAAAGCTGTGTAGGTATGTATATTTGCGTGTGTGGACGTATGTATATACATGTGTATGGGGGGGGGGGGGTTGGGCCATTTCTTTCGTCTGTTTCCTTGCGCTACCTCGCAAACGCGGGAGACAGCAACAAAGTATAAAAAAAAAAAATTATATATATATATATATATATATATATATATATATATATATATATATATATTTTTTTTTTTTTATACTTTGTCGCTGTCTCCCGCGTTTGCGAGGTAGCGCAAGGAAACAGACGAAAGAAATGGCCCAACCCCCCCCCCCCATACACATGTACATACACACGTCCACACACGCAAATATACATACCTACACAGCTTTCCATGGTTTACCCCGGACGCTTCACATGCCTTGATTCAATCCACTGACAGCACGTCAACCCCGGTATACCACATCGCTCCAATTCACTCTATTCCTTGCCCTCCTTTCACCCTCCTGCATGTTCAGGCCCCGATCACACAAAATCTTTTTCACTCCATCTTTCCACCTCCAATTTGGTCTCCCTCTTCTCCTCGTTCCCTCCACCTCCGACACATATATCCTCTTGGTCAATCTTTCCTCACTCATTCTCTCCATGTGCCCAAACCATTTCAAAACACCCTCTTCTGCTCTCTCAACCACGCTCTTTTTATTTCCACACATCTCTCTTACACTTACGTTACTTACTCGATCAAACCACCTCACACCACACATTGTCCTCAAACATCTCATTTCCAGCACATCCATCCTCCTGCGCACAACTCTATCCATAGCCCACGCCTCGCAACCATACAACATTGTTGGAACCACTATTCCTTCAAACATACCCATTTTTGCTTTCCGAGATAATGTTCTCGACTTCCACACATTTTTCAAGGCTCCCAAAATTTTCGCCCCCTCCCCCACCGTATGATCCACTTCCGCTTCCATGGTTCCATCCGCTGACAGATCCACTCCCAGATATCTAAAACACTTCACTTCCTCCAGTTTTTCTCCATTCAAACTCACCTCCCAATTGACTTGACCCTCAACCCTACTGTACCTAATAACCTTGCTCTTATTCACATTTACTCTTAACTTTCTTCTTCCACACACTTTACCAAACTCCGTCACCAGCTTCTGCAGTTTCTCACATGAATCCGCCACCAGCGCTGTATCATCAGCGAACAACAACTGACTCACTTCCCAAGCTCTCTCATCTCCAACAGACTTCATACTTGCCCCTCTTTCCAAGACTCTTGCATTTACCTCCCTAACAACCCCATCAATAAACAAATTAAACAACCATGGAGACATCACACACCCCTGCCGCAAACCTACATTCACTGAGAACCAATCACTTTCCTCTCTTCCTACACGTACACATGCCTTACATCCTCGTTAAAAACTTTTCACTGCTTCTAACAACTTGCCTCCCACACCATATATTCTTAATACCTTCCACAGAGCATCTCTATCAACTCTATCATATGCCTTCTCCAGATCAATAAATGCTACATACAAATCCATTTGCTTTTCTAAGTATTTCTCACATACATTCTTCAAAGCAAACACCTGATCCACACATCCTCTACCACTTCTGAAACCACACTGCTCTTCCCCAATCTGATGCTCTGTACATGCCTTCACCCTCTCAATCAATACCCTCCCATATAATTTACCAGGAATACTCAACAAACTTATACCTCTGTAATTTGAGCACTCACTCTTATCCCCTTTGCCTTTGTACAATGGCACTATGCACGCATTCCGCCAATCCTCAGGCACCTCACCATGAGTCATACATACATTAAATAACCTTACCAACCAGTCAACAATACAGTCACCCCCTTTTTTAATAAATTCCACTGCAATACCATCCAAACCTGCTGCCTTGCCGGCTTTCATCTTCCGCAAAGCTTTTACTACCTCTTCTCTGTTTACCAAATCATTTTCCCTAACCCTCTCACTTTGCACACCACCTCGACCCAAACACCCTATATCTGCTACTCTGTCATCAGACACATTCAACAAACCTTCAAAATACTCATTCCATCTCCTTCTCACATCACCACTACTTGTTATCACCTCCCCATTTACGCCCTTCACTGAAGTTCCCATTTGCTCCCTTGTCTTACGCACCCTATTTACCTCCTTCCAGAACATCTTTTTATTCTCCCTAAAATTTACTGATAGTCTCTCACCCCAACTCTCATTTGCCCTTTTTTTCAGCTCTTGCACCTTTCTCTTGACCTCCTGTCTCTTTCTTTTATACTTCTCCCACTCAATTGCATTTTTTCCCTGCAAAAATCGTCCAAATGCCTCTCTCTTCTCTTTCACTAATACTCTTACTTCTTCATCCCACCACTCACTACCCTTTCTAAACAGCCCACCTCCCACTCTTCTCATGCCACAAGCATCTTTTGCGCAATCCATCACTGATTCCCTAAATACATCCCATTCCTCCCCCACTCCCCTTACTTCCATTGTTCTCACCTTTTTCCATTCTGTACACAGTCTCTCCTGATACTTCCTCACACAGGTCTCCTTCCCAAGCTCACTTACTCTCACCACCTTCTTCACCCCAACATTCACTCTTCTTTTCTGAGAACCCATACTAATCTTCACCTTAGCCTCCTCAAGATAATGATCAGACATCCCTCCAGTTGCACCTCTCATCACATTGACATCCAAAAGTCTCTCTTTCGCACGCCTGTCAATTAACACGTAATCCAATAACGCTCTCTGGCCATCTCTCCTACTTACATAAGTATACTTATGTGTATCTCGCTTTTTAAACCAGGTATTCCCAATCATCAGTCCTTTTTCAGCACATAAATCTACAAGCTCCTCACCATTTCCATTTACAACACTGAACACCCCATGCATACCAATTATTCCCTCAACTGCCACATTACTCACCTTTGCATTCAAATCACCCATCACTATAACCCGGTCTCGTGCATCAAAACCGCTAACACACTCATTTAGCCGCTCCCAAAACACTTGCATCTCATGATCTTTCTTCTCATGCCCAGGTGCATATGCACCAATAATCACCTACCTACGTCTCTCCATCAACTTTCAATTTTACCCATATTAATCGAGAATTTACTTTCTTACATTCTATCACATACTCCCACAACTCCTGTTTCAGGAGTATTGCTACTCCTTCCCTTGCTCTTGTCCTCTCACTAACCCCTGACTTCACTCCCCAGACATTTCCAAACCACTCTTCCCCTTTACCCTTGAGCTTCGTTTCACTCAGAGCCAAAACATCCAGGTTCCTTTCCTCAAACATACTACCTATCTCTCCTTTTTTTCACATCTTGGTTACATCCACACACATTTAGGCACCCCACTCTGAGCCTTCGAGGAGGATGAGCACTCCCCGCGTGACTCCTTCTGTTTCCCATTTTAGAAAGTTAATACAAGGAGGGGAGGATTTCCGGCCCCCCGCTCCCGTCCCCTCTAGTCGCTTTCTACGACACGCGAGGAATACGTGGGAAGTATTCTTTCACCCCTATCCCCAGGGATAATATACATATATATATACACACACACACACATACACACACATACGCACATACACACACACACACACACACACATACATATATATACATATGAAAAATGTAAGAAACAATTTAGAAAACAAACTTTTAGCTTGAAATGAATGAAAAAATGAACGTCACACAAACGTCAATAGCAGTTCTCATCAATTTCACCACTGAATCAATAAGCTTCAATATCTAAGCTACATTTTTCTCCAACTTCACTATTTTCTTGTCAAAACACCATGCATGAAAACTATCACTCCAGTAACACAACTATAAACATTTACTTCCCCTTTAAAAAGTTCTGGGGAAGTCTGTCTCGATACACTGCGGCGAGGCGACGCGACGCTGACACTATCACTGTCACAATATCACTTTTGCCTCCTTCCAAGCGTTGTTTCAGGGAATAATTCCAGGTTGCTGAAGTGCCGCATAGGCTGGCACGATAGCCCGGGCCACATCGAAGACGTTATGAGCCCGGCCGTTGTCCACAGATTTGAACGCAGCGTCGAGTCTCCTGGGATCTCTCATACCCTCGTCGAGCGCGCGGTACACCCTGGGTCCAAGCACAATAAAGATGACATCCTAAAAAAGGACAGGTTAATGTTTTACGTCATATCCTCTCTTGATGGCGCCATTAGGCAGATCTGAGCCGTCGGGGGAATATAATGCCACGGCATGAATGAGTTCCATCAATTCCGGCTTGGTGCTTTCATTTCTTTATCAAATCACTGATCATGCTGATGAAGCATCGAAACAGGCTTAAGAATCTTCGGCACAGAAGGTTCTTATTTAATCCCAGATCATCAAGCTCTGTGCCGATAGTATCTTTGTCATTAAATCATTCCTGCTTCTCCTTCAACCACTCTCTGGATTCTCAAAAAATGCCGAGACTCATGGAACTGGGTACTTTTCTATGACAAATTGCACTTCACGATCCTCAAGAAGCGAAACAGCATCATTTCACGTAACAAATGTCCTGAAACTGAGGATAGTTGCATGTGTGGGGGCGGCGCCAGGACAATGTACAGACACCACCATCACCACAACGGCGGGTGGTGTGGCTGGATGAGGCAGCTTGGCCACCCGTGCCGGGCCGGGCCGGGCCGGGCATCACCACAACGGCGGGTGGTGTGGCTGGATGAGGCAGCTTGGCCACCCGTGCCGGGCCGGGCATCACCACAACGGTGATATATATATATATATATATATATATATATATATATATATATATATATATATATATATATATATATATATATATATATATGTATATATATCAAGAATATATGGTGTGGGAGGCAAGTTGTTAGAAGCAGTGAAAAGTTTTTATCGAGGATGTAAGGCATGTGTACGTGTAGGAAGAGAGGAAAGTGATTGGTTCTCAGTGAATGTAGGTTTGCGGCAGGGGTGTGTGATGTCTCCATGGTTGTTTAATTTGTTTATGGATGGGGTTGTTAGGGAGGTGAATGCAAGAGTTTTGGAAAGAGGGGCAAGTATGAAGTCTGTTGGGGATGAGAGAGCTTGGGAAGTGAGTCAGTTGTTGTTCGCTGATGATACAGCGCTGGTGGCTGATTCATGTGAGAAACTGCAGAAGCTGGTGACTGAGTTTGGTAAAGTGTGTGAAAGAAGAAAGTTAAGAGTAAATGTGAATAAGAGCAAGGTTATTAGGTACAGTAGGGTTGAGGGTCAAGTCAATTGGGAGGTAAGTTTGAATGGAGAAAAACTGGAGGAAGTAAAGTGTTTTAGATATCTGGGAGTGGATCTGGCAGCGGATGGAACCATGGAAGCGGAAGTGGATCATAGGGTGGGGGAGGGGGGGATATTCTGGGAGCCTTGAAGAATGTGTGGAAGTCGAGAACATTATCTCGGAAAGCAAAAATGGGTATGTTTGAAGGAATAGTGGTTCCAACAATGTTGTATGGTTGCGAGGCGTGGGCTATGGAGAGAGTTGTGTGCAGGAGGATGGATGTGCTGGAAATGAGATGTTTGAGGACAATGTGTGGTGTGAGGTGGTTTGATCGAGTAAGTAACGTAAGGGTATGAGAGATGTGTGGAAATAAAAAGAGCGTGGTTGAGAGAGCAGAAGAGGGTGTTTTGAAATTGTTTGGGCACATGGAGAGAATGAGTGAGGAAAGATTGACCAAGAGGATATATGTGTCGGAGGTGGAGGGAACGAGGAGAAGAGGGAGACCAAATTGGAGGTGGAAAGATGGAGTGAAAAAGATTTTGTGTGATCGGGGCCTGAACATGCAGGAGGGTGAAAGGAGGGCAAGGAATAGAGTGAATTGGATCGATGTGGTATACCGGGGTTGACGTGCTGTCAGTGGATTGAATCAAGGCATGTGAAGCGTCTGGGGTAAACCATGGAAAGCTGTGTAGGTATGTATATTTGCGTGTGTGGACGTATGTATATACATGTATGTGGGGGTGGGTTGGGCCATTTCTTTCGTCTGTTTCCTTGCGCTACCTCGCAAACGCGGGAGACAGCGACAAAAAAAAGAAAAAAAAAAAATATATATATATATATATATATATATATATATATATATATATATATATCTGGGGTGTGCCGTGGAGGGCTGTGTAGGTATGTATATTTGCGTGTGTGGACGTATGTATATACATATGTATGGGGGGGGGGCCATTTCTTTCGTCTGTTTCCTTGCGCTACCTCGCAAACGTGGGAGACAGCGACAAAGTATAATAATAATAATATATATATATGGATGGGGTTGTTAGGGAGGTGAATGCAAGAGTTTTGGAAAGAGGGGCAAGTATGCAGTCTGTTGGAGATGAGAGAGCTTGGGAAGTGAGTCAGCTGTTGTTCGCTGATGATACAGCGCTGGTGGCTGATTCATGTGAGAAACTGCAGAAGCTGGTGACTGAGTTTGGTAAAGTGTGTGAAAGAAGAAAGTTAAGAGTAAATGTGAATAAGAGCAAGGTTATTAGGTACAGTAGGGTTGAGGGTCAAGTCAATTGGGAGGTAAGTTTGAATGGAGAAAAACTGGAGGAAGTAAAGTGTTTTAGATATCTGGGAGTGGATCTGGCAGCGGATGGAACCATGGAAGCGGAAGTGAATCATAGGGTGGGGGGGGGGGGCGAAAATCCTGGGAGCCTTGAAGAATGTGTGGAAGTCGAGAACATTATCTCCGAAAGCAAAAATGGGTATGTTTGAAGGAATAGTGGTTCCAACAATGTTGTATGGTTGCGAGGCGTTGGCTATGGATAGAGTAGTGCGTAGGAGGGTGAATGTGCTGGAAATGAGATGTTTGAGGACAATATGTGGTGTAAGAGAGATGTGTGGAAATAAGAAGAGCGTGGTTGAGAGAGCAGAAGAGGGTGTTTTGAAATGGTTTGGGCACATGGAGAGAATGAGTGAGGAAAGATTGACCAAGGGGATATATGTGTCGGAGGTGGAGGGAACGAGAAGTGGGAGACCATATTGAAGGTGGAAAGATGGAGTGAAAAAGATTTTGAGTGATCGGGGCCTGAACATGCAGGAGGGTGAAAAGCGTGTAAGGAATAGAATGAATTGGATCGATGTGGTATACCGGGGTCGACGTGCTGTCAATGGATTGAATCAGGGCATGTGAAGCGTCTGGGGTAAACCATGGAAAGTTCTGTGGGGCCTGGATGTGGAAAGGGAGCTGTGGTTTCGGGCATTATTGCATGACAGCTAGAGACTGAGTGTGAACGAATGGGGCCTTTGTTGTGTTTTCCTAGCGCTACCTCGCACACATGAGGGGGAGGGGGATGTTATTTCCATGTGTGGCGAGGTGGCGATGGGAATGAATAAAGGCAGATAGTGTGAATTGTGTGCATTTGTATATATGTATATGTCTGTGTGTATATATATGTGTACACTGAGATGTATGGGTATGTATATTTGCGTGTGGGGACGTGTATGTATATACATGTGTATGGGGGTGGGTTGGGCCATTTCTTTCGTCTGTTTCCTTGCGCTACCTCGCAAACGCGGGAGACAGCGAAAAAGCAAAATAAATAAATAAATGATACATATATATATATATATATATATATATATATATATATATATATATATATATATATATATATATATATCATCCCTGGGGATAGGGGAGAAAGAATACTACTCACGCATCTCCTGCATGTCGTAGAAGGCGACTAAGAGGAGCAGGAGTGGGGGGGGCTGGAAATCCTCCTCTCCTGTTTTATTACTCTCCAAAAAAAAGAACAGAGGAAGGAGCTAATATATATATATATATATATATATATATATATATATATGAGAAACTGCAGAAGCTGGTGACTGAGTTTGGTAAAGTGAGTGAAAGAAGAAAGTTAAGAGTAAATGTGAATAAGAGCAAGGTAATTAGGTACAGTAGGGTTGAGGGTCAAGTCAATTGGGAGGTAAGTTAGAATGGAGAAAAACTGGAGGAAGTAAAGTGTTTTAGATATCTGGGAGCGGATCTGGCAGCGGATGGAACCATGGAAGCGGAGGTGGATCATAGGGTGGGGGAGGGGGCGAAAATCCTGGGAGCCTTGAAGAATGTGTGGAAGTCGAGAACATTATCTCGGAAAGCAAAAATGGCTATGTTTGAAGGAATAGTGGTTCCAACAATGTTGTATGGTTGCGAGGCGTGGGCTATGGATAGAGTTGTGCGCAGGAGGATGGATGTGCTGGAAATGAGATGTTTGAGGACAATGTGTGGTGTGAGGTGGTTTGATCGAGTAAGTAACGTAAGGGTAAGAGAGATGTGTGGAAATAAAAAGAGCGTGGTTGAGAGAGCAGAAGAGGGTGTTTTGAAATGGTTTGGGCACATGGAGAGAATGAGTGAGGAAAGATTGACCAAGAGGATATATGTGTCGGAGGTGGAGGGAACGAGGAGAAGTGGTAGACCAAATTGGAGGTGGAAAGATGGAGTGAAAAAGATTTTTAGTGATCGGGGCCTGAACGTGCAGGAGGGTGAAAGGAGGGCAAGGAATAGAGTGAATTGGATCGATGTGGTATACCGGGGTTGACGTGCTGTCAGTGGATTGAATCAGGGCGTGTGAAGCGTCTGGGGTAAACCATGGAAAGCTGTGTAGGTATGTATATTTGCGTGTGTGGACGTATGTATATACATGTGCATGGGGGTGGGTTGGGCCATTTCTTTCGTCTGTTTCCTTGCGCTACCTCGCAAACGTGGGAGACAGCGACAAAGCAAAAAAAAAAGAAAAAAAAAAAAAATATATATATATATATATATATATATATATATATATATATATATATATATATATGTATATATATATATATATATATATATATATATATATATATATATATATATATATATATATATATATATCATACCTGGGGATAGGAGAGAAAGAATACTTCCCACGTCTTCCCTGCGTGTCGTAGAAGGCGACTAAATGGGAAGGGAGCGGGGGGCTGGAAATCCTCCCCTCTCATTTTTTTTTTTCATAGGAAGGAACAGAGAAGGGGGCCGGGTGAGGATGTTTCCTCAGAGGCCCAGTCCTCTGTTCGTAACGCTATCTCGCTGAGGCGGGAAATGGCGAATAGTATGAAAGAAAGAACGAATGATGTATATATATATATATATATATATATATATATATATATATATATATATGTGTGTGTGTGTGTGTGTGTGTGTGTGTGTGTGTGTAATTCTTTGATACATTTTGTGTCTCTGATCTTGTATGGTTCAATTCAAACGAGCATAACCTGCCTAATTTTCGTAAAATGATATTTCTATGATTATGTCTGGCTATGCAGGCAATCTAACGTACATCTTAATAAGATCCAGGTCATTATTAACCTAAATATAAGATAATAACAGCTGTGTGCTAAGTTGTAAATGATTTTCAACTATCCATCACATTCTAGGAAAGAAAACGGGCGTCATAATTTCGTCGACCAAAACTAAACGTAAATCTCATCCCCCGCCGCCCATCTATTTCTAAAACTGGTTAAAGAGAAAAAACTGGCATGAAAATACGACTACAGGTGTTTCCACTACCGGGCATGACTAACGACCACAGCCTCTGACCGAGGATGAAAATATCCCCCAAAATGAAGACCCACCTTCAAGCCACCAACGTTGCCAGGTGTGGTGATGACCTCCTGACCACCTACCAGTATGCCAGGTGTAGCGATGAACTACTGACCACCTGCTAGTGTTGTCAGGTGTGGTGAAGTCCTCCTGACCACCTACCAGTATGCCAGGTGTAGCGATGAACTACTGACCACCTACTAGTGTTGCTAGGTGTGGTGAAGTCCTCCTGACCACCTACCAGTGATGCCAGGAGTGGTGAGGTCTTCTTGACTACCTACTAGTGTTTCTAAGCGTGGTGAAGACCTTCTGAACCGCCTACTTGTGTTGACAGGCGTTGCGAAAACCTTTCGACCAGTACCTGTAGCAGTACCTGGACGATTCATTGCCTCAGGCGTCCAGACATTCCAACAGCAGAGACTGCCTTGATAACGCCTATGCTCGTCCATGGCAGATGAATCGCTCATGAGAAAGATATAGGAGGTCCTAGATCCTAATTCGCTTGAAAGCGCCCTGTTCAGCCAGGCCTTTCGTTGAAGAAGGTGCTTTGGTGACCATTTCACTGTTCAACCATAAGATTTTATCATAGACTGAGTTAAATCCCATGATCAAGACCCACGTGCACAGTGATAGCATATGTGTTCTTGGAATACCTGAAGAAGGATGTTAAAGATTTTGCGGGTGGTGAATGTTGCAGCTTGACGCTGCCCGCCTTCATGCCTCCGTCAGTTGAAAGGACTAAATCCCAAACAACCAACTAACCACTCGATCCCACGATACAGGTAGACCTGCCGACTGGAAGAACACCAAAGTTAAGGTGAAGAAGGTGGGAAGTGAACGTGTCGTGCAAGACACCCCGAGGCTGTAGCGAGATAACAGAAGAGTTTCCTCTGCCATCCAGATGGATGAAGTACTCGCAATGCAGCTTTGACGAAATGACTGGGAACTCGGCTCCAGCCAGGCTCTTCCACTAAAATGCAAATTGAATTTTAATACCCTCTGAAGTTTTGAGAGAGAGAGAGAGAGAGAGAGAGAGGAGAGAGAGAGAGAGAGAGAGAGAGAGAGAGAGAGAGAGAGAGAATATTGCCTGAGTTGTGCGGAGACTGCAGCAATGACCAAGCTGGACAGATGTTGCTTGGCTGCCAGTCCCTGGCACTACGACGGTCCGAACCTTGAGCACGACGGTTCGACCCTTAAGCATGATGGCGCGACCCTGGAGCACGATGGTACGGTCTTCGAGCACGAGGGCATGGCTCTTAAACACGAGGACGCCCTTCTTGGGCATGGTCATGTGACCTTTCACCTAACTCTTGCAAGTCAGGTGAAAGGTCGCGTCATCATACCCAGTGGTCGTACCGTTGTGTTCAAGGGCGTGATATCAAAGCCTCAAAAAATTTCCAGAAAGATGAAACGTTTGAAATATTCAACATTTCAGGATGTATAGCTGAAACATTAAACATTCCTGGATGCGCTGTATAGCTATACATTACTGCATATCTAATATAGGATGAGGAGGACACAAGCTGTTTCCTTTGATCTTACTAAACTGTATGAGAACAACTGATCTTTAAACTGCTCAAGTGAAATTTCCATCTACCGAGCAGTGTAAAGCAACTGATAATGATAACAAAGAACCATGCGTCATCAGCAGATGACTGCAGCAGTTTAAGGGTTAAGTCAAGAGAGGATACAAATGGGGAAAAAAAAAAATCTACATAAATCGTTATCGGGGAACGTGAGATCTTATTTGAGTAGCAACAAATAGGTTCCTATAACAAGTGTAAGAGACTTTGATTCTATTATCAGAAAACATGATGTTGCTAAAAGCATCCGACAAAAATCATGCACTTAACAAATGAAAGAGAAACTTATGATGAAGATCTATGTCAACCTCTCATGACCTCTCTCTGTCTCCTGCTTCTTACATTTCGTGCGTCGTGCCTCATCTTGATGCATCGTAACCCATCGGGATCTACTGAAGTGCCTGGTGCCCCACCAGACCATATCTAGACCATCGGTACCGGGAAAGCTCATAGGATGATGATTGACTGAAGTGCTCACTGTCATCCATCCATTCCTTCGCAATCACATATCTTGGAAAAGCATCTCTTAATACACTCAAGCTGAAATTTTGAGCTTCATAATGAAATTGCAGATATCGCACTCGAGGCAATGATGGGAGGGACACAACAATTTCAAAAACTCATGTGATCTAAGCATCCCAAAAGTTTACACAAATTTACAAATGGTCTGAGAGGTCTTGCCCTCCAGTCATAACTGAACAAAGTACAACTAGATGACTTAGCAGTCCATCTGAAGGGGTTACACCTTAAGGACAAAGAAGATAAAAATTGCCAAAGGAGAATATGTATCAATTGAGGAAACTGAATTGTAGTGAATATGAGAATTATACATGTTTCCTCTTCTCCACAGATGGAATGAAGCAATCTAAAGGAACATATAACAGCAAATACAATGTAAGAATAAAGAAAAGTTACTAAGACCACTTGATATTTTACATATAAATATCACGATATACAATAATCAGCAGAATAAAGAATAAAATGCTCTGAACAATTATCGCTATGTAATGTCTTCATTTATTCCAAATTACCTTAAGAAAAGAATAAACAGACAAATTACAGATACAGACTAATAATAACTCCTATCAACACAGAAATGTTTCCCCAAAAGTCTGGCGTCACTGGTACAATTCACTATGTAACTTTTGTTCAACAAATGTTTCAACTATAATACACGGACGGGAATACTTTGACCTAAGAGCACGGGGAAGGGCCCTCGTACCCAAGGGTCGCACCATTGTGCTCACAGGTCATAACGGCGAGTCAAACTATTGTACCATCGTGATCTAAAGGGACTCAATATAAAAGTCA
>NC_092225.1:8598001-8618001 GCF_036320965.1 Panulirus ornatus
ACAATTACGTACCTGGAAAGAGAAAAGTTATATTACTTACTGTTCTTCCAACCAACCAGGTGGTTGCACGTCAGTACCAAACAGTCATACTAGTATGAAGAGTTGCTAGGAAGAACATAATACATATTACTCGCCATATTTTAATAATCCTACATAATATATGTACACGTGAACAACGCAACAAGTTATGATTAGAAATGGAACGGGTACCACATAAATAATACATGATTAATTATTTTCTTCAAAAAGCGAAAAGTAAGAAATTATGTTTGTCACAAGGAAACTATAATTTCATGATTAACAAGGAAAACAAATACATTGCCTTCACACCAGTGGATCTTCACTGGTTTTACAATATTCAGCTCACATGTGTTCCACTGGAGTAGAAAGTGTTTGGGACAACCGTTGACAAATCTGGTGATCCATGTCTCGAGACTTGATGAAATATTTTCTTGCCACCATAAGTGTGTTTTAGACTCATGGAGGTCAATAGTATTCCCAAGATCAAGTGAACAGTGTGACTATGTTAAGGATGGCAGGCCACGAGGAGATATTTTTCTGATGTTCTAATTATATCATGATGAAACTTGACATACATTTATACATATCATACACACCTGCGTATATTCATACACATTTTTGGTAGCATATCTTATCGCGGATACATTTGACCCAATAAACCGTTAAACACACCTAAGACGGGACAATTCAAGTACCAAACTCTCACCCTACAATACACAGTTATATACCTAAAACACAACAGTACCGAAATGGGTCACCGAACAGAGACAACGGCAGAAAATCAACTCATTTTCGATTTCAAACAACGTTTTTATTATCAATGAACTGAGCGTTTACAGGAATATCATGTGAACTCGGACCATACTGTGAAAGTAACGATAAGCATTACTTCACTGCACAGTAACCATTTCTCCTGCGCTCCACTAGACGGTAAGGGAGCTCCTCTGTACTGGACGTAATCCTCGAAGAACCAGGACATTATTTACTCAACGCACTTTCAAACTTCCTGAACAAACCAACGCTGGCTTTACTTCTGTATAATCTGTGCTAACTCTACTACTCAACATTCATTATTCATCTCGTCAAACTTACGTTTTGCTACTTTTAACTTGTTATTTACGTTGAATAGTTAATGATACGTACACCGTAGTATTAGACCATACCCTGCAATATCATGTACACTGAATCTGTTTGCCTGAAATGCCTCGTTCCAGCATGATGGTTCCAGGAAAGCGGCGAGTGGTCATAAATTGTCTAATTGGGAACATGATACCAGAACCAACATTTATTAGTTACCCACCTATCCACACACACACACACACACACACACACACACACACACACACACACACACACACACGAGAATGCCTCTGGGAATTTTATTATATCCACATTATGTGCTGGATCTCTCGAGCAGGGCGGGTGAGAATATCTCCTAAAATACACACTACGGGTGTGATCATCCTCAAGGCGTCCTAATTTTGGCTCATTACCTCCCCTGCTGTTTATATCAAAGGTAAGAATATCGCCCTGAGGGTTCTCATACTGGGTCAGTACCTCCCCTGAAGTAAACATTACGGGGTGAGGATACCCCTTCAGAGTTCTCACACTTCACCAGTAACTCCCGCTAAAGTCAACCGTGAGGTGAATGTCACCAACGTGCTTTAAACCACCGCTTATGACGTACTCATAGCTACATTATGGTCGTATAATTCACTCGTTACGACCAAATAATAACATTAATACAAACAAAATTAGTACAGTTTATATATATATATATATATATATATATATATATATATATATATATATATATTTTTTTTTTTTTTTTTGCTTAGTCGCTGTCTCCCGCGTTTGCGAGGTAGCGCAAGGAAACAGACGAAAGAAATGGCCCAACCCACCCCCATACACATGTATATACATACGTCCACACACGCAAATATACATACCTACACAGCTTTCCATGGTTTATCCCCGACGCTTCACATGCCCTGATTCAATCCACTGACAGCACGTCAACACCAGTATACCACATCGATCCAATTCACTCTATTCCTTGCCCTCCTTTCACCCTCCTGCATGTTCAGGCCCCGATCACACAAAATCTTTTTCACTCCATCTTTCCACCTCCAATTTGGTCTCCCACTTCTCGTTCCCTCCACCTCCGACACATATATCCTCTTGGTCAATCTTTCCTCACTCATTCTCTCCATGTGCCCAAACCATTTCAAAACACCCTCTTCTGCTCTCTCAACCACGCTCTTTTTATTTCCACACATCTCTCTTACCCTTACGTTACTTACTCGATCAAACCCCTCACACCACACATTGTCCTCAAACATCTCATTTCCAGCACATCCATCCTCCTGCGCACAACTCTATCCATAGCCCACGCCTCGCAACCATACAACATTGTTGGAACCACTATTCCTTTAAACATACCCATTTTTGCTTTCCGAGATAATGTTCTCGACTTCCACACATTCTTCAAGGCTCCCAGGATTTTCGCCCCCTCCTCCACCCTATAATCCACTTCCGCTGCCATGGTTCCATCCGCTGCCAGATCCACTCCCAGATATCTAAAACACTTTACTTCCTCCAGTTTTTCTCCATTCAAACTTACCTCCCAATTGACTTGACCCTCAACCCTACTGTACCTAATTACCTTGCTCTTATTCACATTTACTCTTAACTTTCTTCTTTCACACACTTTACCAAACTCAGTCACCAGCTTCTGCAGTTTCTCACATGAATCAGCCACCAGCGCTGTATCATCAGCGAACAACAACTGACTCACTTCCCAAGCTCTCTCATCCCCAACAGACTTCATACTTGCCCCTCTTTCCAAAACTCTTGCATTCACCTCCCTAACAACCCCATCAATAAACAAATAAAACAACCATGGAGACATCACACACCCCTGCCGCAAACCTACATTCACTGAGAACCAATCACTTTCCTCTCTTCCTACACGTACACATGCCTTACATCCTCGATAAAAACTTTTCACTGCTTCTAACAACTTGCCTCCCACACCATATATTCTTAATACCTTCCACAGAGCATCTCTATCAACTCTATCATATGCCTTCTCCAGGTCCATAAATGCTACATACAAATCCATTTGCTTTTCTAAGTATTTCTCACATACATTCTTCAAAGCAAACACCTGATCCACACGCACACACACACACACATATATATATATATATATATATATATATATATATATATATATATATATATATATATATATTCATTTTATTTATTTTGCTTTGTCGCTGCCTCCCGCGTTAGCGAGGTAGCGCAAGGAAACAGACGAAAGAATGGCCCACCCCACCCACATACACATACATACACGTCCACACACGCAAATATACATACCTATACATCTCAAATGTACACATATATATACACACACAGACATATACATATATACACATGTACATAATTCATACTGTCTGCCTTTATTCATTCCCATCGCCACCTCGCCACACATGGAATACCATCCCCCTCCCCCCTCATGTGTGCGAGGTAGCGCTAGGAAAAGACAACAAAGGCCCCATTCGTTCACACTCAGTCTCTAGCTGACGTGGGAAATGGCGAATAGTATGAAAGAAAGATATATATATATATATATATATATATATATATATATATATATATATATATATATATATATATATATATATATATATATTTTTTTTTTTTTTTTTTTTTTTTTTTTTTATACTTTGTCGCTGTCTCCCGCGTCTGCGAGGTAGCGCAAGGAAACAGACGAAAGAAATGGCCCAACCCCCCCCCCCCCCCCATACACATGTACATACACATGTCCACACACGTGTATACATACCTACACAGCTTTCCATGGTCCACCCCAGACGCCTCACATGCCTTGATTCACTCCACTGACAGCACGTCAACCCCTGTATACCACATCGCTCCAATTCACTCTATTCCTTGCCCTCCTTACACCCTCCTGCATGTTCAGGCCCCGATCACACAAAATCTTTTTCACTCCATCTTTCCACCTCCAATTTGGTCTCCCTCTTCTCCTCGTTCCCTCCACCTCCGATACATATATCCTCTTGGTCAATCTTTCCTCACTCATTCTCTCCATGTGCCCAAACCATTTCAAAACACCCTCTTCTGCTCTCTCAACCACGCTCTTTTTATTTCCACACATCTCTCTTACCCTTACGTTACTTACTCGATCAAACCACCTCACACCACACATTGTCCTCAAACATCTCATTTCCAGCACATCCATCCTCCTGCGCACAACTCTATCCATAGCCCACGCCTCGCAACCATACAACATTGTTGGAACCACTATTCCTTCAAACATACCCATTTTTGCTTTCCGAGATAATGTTCTCGACTTCCACACATTTTTCAAGGCTCCCAAAATTTTCGCCCCCTCCCCCACCCTATGATCTACTTCCGTTTCCATGGTTCCATCCGCTGACAGATCCACTCCCAGATATCTAAAACACTTCACTTCCTCCAGTTTTTCTCCATTCAAACTTACCACCCAATTGACTTGACCCTCAACCCTACTGTACCTAATAACCTTGCTCTTATTCACATTTACTCTTAACTTTCTTCTTCCACACACTTTACCAAACTCAGTCACCAGCTTCTGCAGTTTCTCACATGAATCAGCCACCAGCGCTGTATCATCAGCGAACAACAACTGACTCACTTCCCAGGCTCTCTCATCCCCAACAGACTTCATACTTGCCCCTCTTTCCAGGACTCTTGCATTTACCTCCCTAACAACCCCATCCATAAACAAATTAAACAACCATGGAGACATCACACACCCCTGCCGCAAACCTACATTCACTGAGAACCAATCACTTTCCTCTCTTCCTACACGTACACATGCCTTACATCCTCGATAAAAACTTTTCACTGCTTCTAACAACTTTCCTCCCACACCATATATTCTTAATACCTTCCACAGAGCATCTCTATCAACTCTATCATATGCCTTCTCCAGATCCATAAATATATATATATAATGTTGTATGGTTGCGAGGCGTGGGCTATGGATAGAGTTGTGCGCAGGAGGATGGATGTGCTGGAAATGAGATGTTTGAGGACAATGTGTGGTGTGAGGTGGTTTGATCGAGTGAGTAACGTAAGGGTAAGAGAGATGTGTGGAAATAAAAAGAGCGTGGTTGAGAGAGCAGAAGAGGGTGTTTTGAAGTGGTTTGGGCACATGGAGAGAATGAGTGAGGAAAGATTGACCAAGAGGATATATGTGTCGGAGGTGGAGGGAACGAGGAGAAGAGGGAGACCAAATTGGAGGTGGAAAGATGGAGTGAAAAAGATTTTGTGTGATCGGGGCCTGAACATGCAGGAGGGTGAAAGGAGGGCAAGGAATAGAGTGAATTGGAGCGATGTGGTATACCGGGGTTGACGTGCTGTCAGTGGATTGAATCAAGGCATGTGAAGCGTCTGGGGTAAACCATGGAAAGCTGTGTAGGTATGTATATTTGCGTGTGTGGACGTATGTATATACATGTGTATGGGGGTGGGTTGGGCCATTTCTTTCGTCTGTTTCCTTGCGCTACCTCGCAAACGCGGGAGACAGCGACAAAGTATAATAAAAAAAATATATATATATATATATATATATATATATATATATATATATATATATATATATATATATATATATAAATATACAAACTTGTACTTATTTATTGGCTAAGTCTAAATCCTTCTCCCCTCTTACCGGGGTACCGTCAGGGACAAACAAGCAATAGTCTTACTGCCACATATTCATACAATGATATACAGGTGATAATTCTACTTCAAAATATCTATTAAGGAACTAAAGAAAGAACAGGAGAGTAACCGTTCTATATGAATATATACCAACTGGCGTGAGCGGGTTCAGTGCTGGCCTCGCTACGTCAAGGACACACATACACCTTGGTCTGGCATCATATGTATATCGTAACTGCTAAGTAACCTTACTCTGCGTCATATCTTTACATGTATCACACTTTATATAAACCAAACCCCTAACGTAATAACGTGAGGATACTACCGAATGATTAGAAGATCTAGATGCACTTCTAAGACACTTGAGAACGTCACTGTATCAAGCTCACCTAACCAATGCTATGGATGAATGAGTACATATCTCGCTGAGTGCGATACGGCTGAGTCTACCACTGTGGCCAGCTTCACAGGTTATGTCTAGTAGACTCTCATGTAGTTGACTAGAACGTAGGTGCTCTCTTCGTACAGCGCACCTGATAGCGCACTCACAGACCAAGACGGCACGCCCTTTTGGGCATACGATAGAATAATCTCTGACCTTGTTTCTAAGCGTCAGGTTAAAGGCCAGGCTATACCATACCCATGGGTCATCAACTCGCGTTCAGGGTCTTAAAATTAATCCTTTCCAAAGCAAAGGTTCAATAATAAATCTCACACCAGGTATGAGCACCTGCCAACCGGAAGCATTAGCAACTTGCCGTTGGCAGCGTCAACAAACATATTCAACTTTCCCAAGCTGAGCTGAGCCAGGCGGGCGGGCAGGCAGGCAGCTCCGCACCGTGTAATCCCCGGCCGCTGGCCAGCCTGGCAATTAGCCAATTACGCGAAATCGGACTGGGCTGAGCACACACACACCAATTACGAGTAGATTAAAAGTAGAGAGACATTTTTTAAGTCCACAAATTAGTGACGATTTTTGTAATAACATTAAAAAGAGGATTCTGTTTCCGGCTTAAACAGCCAGTGGGCTCTGTAGGGTTCGTGATCAACTAATTATCTTTTTTTCTCTATGGCAATACGATCTTTGAGCACGAGGAAACAACCCTTGGGTATAAGAGTGACCTCTGACTTGACCCTTAAGGATCAGCAGTTTCATACACGAAGGCAAGTGGTGGTATAGATTTAAGGTTCAGAATACCTGCAAGGGTGTTACAAGGCTGTGTGTTGTGACCAGGGTTAACTTCTATTTAGAGAGGACTTTGTGAGGAATGAGGATGCGAATGGTTGACGGTCGTGCACCACTCACCAACACCGGGTCAAAATAGATATTCCAGCGGCTGTTGTCTGAAGATGATGCTCTTCTGTCAGCTGAATCAAGGGTAAAGTTAAGACAGATTAGTAAGTTCCTTGATGATGTGTATAAATCGCTGGTAAGAGGAAACGCTATTTAGAGCAAAGTTATTGATTTTGATAGAGATAGTTTGCTACACTATAATGTATTGGGAAATGACGATCAAGAATGACAGAAGTGTGTAAGGTGAAACTAAGACTAAAATAATATAAGGAAGACCTGGAGGTGTAGTGAATGCTCTGGGGGAGAGTTGAAGGTGCACTGAAAAGTTTGGCTGACAGAAAGAATTTAGGTGCAATGTGCAAGAAACTTGTCCCCACTGTGATGAGAGATGTGAAACCTTAGTTTCTTCTTAATGATAGACCCTCCATGCTGAGTGAATATCTTCCAGAGAGACGTTTCAAAAAATAGTAACATCTGAAGTTTATGAATATATGAAACATTTGTTTAATCCGTCCCCTAAATATCTAAGATTTAT
Organism: Panulirus ornatus; assembly: GCF_036320965.1. Taxonomy (NCBI): domain Eukaryota; kingdom Metazoa; phylum Arthropoda; class Malacostraca; order Decapoda; family Palinuridae; genus Panulirus; species Panulirus ornatus. Next base: position 8,605,591 of record NC_092225.1, read on the forward strand.
CATTCGAAAGAAAGAGATTACACAGTGCTTATTAGCCACCTTAATACAACTCCTAGTGCTGGCCCAAGGAAATTTTTCAAGCCAGACTACACAAGATGAGGGTTTACAGTTCCGGTAGGATCCACCTACGAAATATACTTCAAACTCCCTAAACTCCTAGAAATATTTGCCAATGTATATACCACTAGAGGCTCATCAAGACCCCGCAGTGGTAATCATCCAAACTCACCAGACCTATTCTTACTCAACAAGACAATTCCCATCATCCTGCCTAGTATTTGCCGGGGAGCAACATACTGGGTTGGCTGAGGGCAAATCATCAGGCTTGTGGATTTAACCAGACCCATACCCTTCCTGATGACAGTGTAATCAAACAAACAAGCCCCAGTGCTCACTCGAACTTGGCCAACAACAGTGGACAACTTGCATTCAATGAGGATAATTTGGTTAAAGCTGGAAAAGCAAGCGCTGAGCCTCATAGGAATAAAGGCAATAGAATTCAAAAGAGGGTCTATGTTCCACGGGTGTTCAATAACAGCAACATATCTTTTATTATATTCAGAAAATTTTTGACCTGGTTTTCTTTTAATCATGTTCACAGACTTCGAGTCATCAGCACTGAGGATAGATTCTACCAAAGGATACTATTCATCTCCTTCTAACGGTTGTTCTTGCATAGGAAACTGTGAGCCTGATTCTCGTTCAAGGTTTGCTAGACAACACGAGGGTCACAAAAACTTTAGTGTGTCAAATCAGAATAAGAATTTCTAATCCCAAACGCTGACCTATAATGCTCATGCGAGATTCTGTCTCTATCAACTGACGTCATATATAAATGGACACATAACACATCAGGCAGCAACAACTGAATCTGAATTCTCTTCCTAGAGGGTAAGAACAGTTATGACTATCATGGTTGTCCCTTACGACAAAACCTTAATGATATTTTCTTTTTTCCACCGTTACTTATGGCATCATTTATAGTTCCTGGGACAGAGAGCTGTCCTGAAAATATAACAAGAATGATATACATTTGCTGGCATAATCAAGAAATAAGTAGTTCTAGATTGTAAAGAAAAAAAAATCATTAAATATTCACAGAATTATAGTGATAAGGTTGGCGCGGAGATGCAAGAAAAATAGAGAGAAGTGGAGATGGATAACTCAAGCAGTAAAGTGGGCATTAGGAAAACCTATCAAACATGACAAGTGTGGAGACAAGAAATCGCTGAAACATGCAAAGTTGAAAGTCTCTAGAGATATTACAGCCACGACGACCGTATGGCTGAGGAAACAGATGACCATCCAGGGTAGCAACGAAACACGAGCTGTTGATCAGGATTTGACTCTCAACGTTCCAACTGTACTCTTCCTCTTAAGGGAGAAAACTTTTGACATGTTGAGTATTACATACCGATCAGCAGTTCGCGTCTCACTGCTACCTTACCACCTACCTGTCAGCATGAGCAATGTTCAGAAGCCAGGGGGATGACCTGCGTCGCTGGGCAGCTAACGCAGTCACCTTGATCAGATGGCATGGCGGTAAGCGCTCTACTACCAGCCGGGGTTGGAGTGAGGGAGTTACTGAGAGTCCAGCCGCTTAGAACGACTGCACGACCTTTGAGCACGACGGTACGACCACTGAACACAACAGTGCGAATATTGTACACGATGATTCGTCACGTAATCACGATGACAGACCTTGTGACCTGACCCTCAAGAGTTAGGTCAAAGGCCAGGACATCATTGAAAAGCATCGTAGAGTCGTGCTCAAGGGTTGTACCGTAGCGCTGGTCGGATTAAAGTCACTGTGCCAGTCACGGGCAGTCTAGCGTTCCGCCCACAACAAGCTAAATCCAGCAGAATTGCCGTAAATAGAATTATCTCAAACACCTGGTGCATCATTCCTGGCTCATACGCTGGTGTTAGAATAACTCATACGCTGAAGCTAAAATAAAGATGTGATAAAAATGATGATATTCAAGAGAAATAAATGTTTCAATTTAATATGTGTTATGATTATTATTGTGATATGTTGGCACACACTCATTTTAAGTACAAAACGAAGTACTGTTTTACTGTGATATTGGCATGTGACTGATTAAACACAAACACACATTTACATACATATATATATATATATATATATATATATATATATATATATATATATATATATATATATATATATATATTGGGAGGTAAGTATGAATGGAGAAAAACTGGAGGAAGTAAAGTGTTTTAGATATCTGGGAGTGGATCTGGCAGCGGATGGAACCATGGAAGCGGAAGTGGATCATAGGGTGGGGGAGGGGGCGAAAATCCTGGGAGCCTTGAAGAATGTGTGGAAGTCGAGAACATTATCTCGGAAAGCAAAAATGGGTATGTTTGAATGAATAGTGGTTCCAACAATGTTGTATGGTTGCTAGGCGTGGGCTATGGATAGAGTTGTGCGCAGGAGGATGGATGTGCTGGAAATGAGATGTTTGAGGACAGTGTGTGGTGTGAGGTGGTTTGATCGAGTAAGTAACGTAAGGGTAAGAGAGATGTGTGGAAATAAAAAGAGCGTGGTTGAGAGAGCAGAAGAGGGTGTTTTGAAATGGTTTGGGCACATGGAGAGAATGAGTGAGGAAAGATTGACAAAGAGGATGTATGTGTCAGAGTTGGAGGGAACGAGGAGAAGTGGGAGACCAAATTGTAGGTGGAAAGATGAAGTAAAAAAGATTTTGAGTGATCGGTATACCACATCGTTCCAATTCACTCTATTCCTTGCAAGCCTTTCACTCTCCTGCATGTTCAGGCCCCGATCGCTCAAAATCTTTTTCACCCCATCCTTCCACCTCCAATTTGGTCTCGCACTTCTCTTCGTTCCCTCCACCTCTGACACATGTATCTTCTTTGTCAATCTTTCCTCACCCATTCTCTCCATGTGACCAAACAAACCATTTCAAAACACCCTCTTCTGCTCTTTCAACCACTCTTCTCATTACCACACATCTCTCTTACCCATTCATTACTCTCTTACTTACATACTCGCCATTTCCATATTAGCGAGGTAGCGTGTAGAACGGAGGACTGAGCCTTAGAGAGAAAATCCTCACTTGGCCTCTTCTCTGTTCCTTCTTTTAGAAAAGTAAAACCTGGAGAGGAGGATTTCCAGCCTTCCCTTCCACTTTCAGTCGCCTTCTACGACAGGAAGGGAATACGTGGGAAGTATTCTTTCTCCGCTATCCCCAGGGATATATATATATATATATATATATGGATCTGGAGAAGGCATATGATAGAGTTGATAGAGATGCTCTGTGGAAGGTATTAAGAATATATGGTGTGGGAGGAAAGTTGTTAGAAGCAGTGAAAAGTTTTTATCGAGGATGTAAGGCATGTGTACGTGTAGGAAGAGAGGAAAGTGATTGGTTCTCAGTGAATGTAGGTTTGCGGCAGGGGTGTGTGATGTCTCCATGGTTGTTTAATTTGTTTATGGATGGGGTTGTTAGGGAGGTAAATGCAAGAGTTTTGGAAAGAGGGGCAAGTATGAAGTCTGTTGGGGATGAGAGAGCTTGGGAAGTGAGTCAGTTGTTGTTCGCTGATGATACAGCGCTGGTGGCTGATTCATGTGAGAAACTGCAGAAGCTGGTGACTGAGTTTGGTAAAGTGTGTGGAAGAAGAAAGTTAAGAGTAAATGTGAATAAGAGCAAGGTTATTAGGTACAGTAGGGTTGAGGGTCAAGTCAATTGGGAGGGGAGTTTGAATGGAGAAAAACTGGCGGAAGTGAAGTGTTTTAGATATCTGGGAGTGGATCTGGCAGCGGATGGAACCATGGAAGCGGAAGTGGATCATAGGGTGGGGGAGGGGGCGAAAATTCTGGGGGCCTTCAAGAATGTGTGGAAGTCGAGAACATTATCTCGGAAAGCAAAAATGGGTATGTTTGAAGGAATAGTGGTTCCAACAATGTTGTATGGTTGCGAGGCGTGGGCTATGGATAGAGTTGTGCGCAGGAGGATGGATGTGCTGGAAATGAGATGATTGAGGACAATGTGTGGTGTGAGGTGGTTTGATCGAGTGAGTAACGTAAGGGTAAGAGAGATGTGTGGAAATAAAAAGAGCGTGGTTGAGAGAGCAGAAGAGGGTGTTTTGAAGTGGTTTGGGCACATGGAGAGGATGAGTGACGAAAGATTGACCAAGAGGATATATGTGTCGGAGGTGGAGGGAGCAAGGAGAAGAGGGAGACCAAATTGGAGGTGGAAAGATGGAGTGAAAAAGATTTTGTGTGATCGGGGCCTGAACATGCAGGAGGGTGAAAGGAGGGCAAGGAATAGAGTGAATTGGAGCGATGTGGTATACCGGGGTTGACGTGCTGTCAGTGGATTGAATCAGGGCATGTGAAGCGTCTGGGGTAAACCATGGAAAGCTGTGTAGGTATGTATATTTGCGTGTGTGGACGTATGTATATACATGTGTATGGGGGGGGGGGGGTTGGGCCATTTCTTTCGTCTGTTTCCTTGCGCTACCTCGCAAACGCGGGAGACAGCGACAAAGTATAAAAAAAGAAAAAAAAAAAAAAATATATATATATATATATATATATATATATATATATATATATATATATATATATATATACATATATATATATATATATATATATATATATATATATATATATATATATATATATATATATATAAATATATATATATATATATATATATATATATATATATATATATATATATATATATATATATATATATATATAAATATGTTCTGGAAGGAGGTAAATAAAGTGCGTAAGACAAGGGAGCAAATGGGAACTTCAGTGAAGGGCGCAAATGGGGAGGTGATAACAAGTAGTGGTGATGTGAGAAGGAGATGGAGTGAGTATTTTGAAGGTTTGTTGAATGTGTTTGATGATAGAGTGGCAGATATAGGGTGTTTTGGTCGAGGTGGTGTGCAAAGTGAGAGGGTTAAGGAAAATGATTTGGTAAACAGAGAAGAGGTAGTAAAGGCTTTGCGGAAGATGAAAGCCGGCAAGGCAGCAGGTTTGGATGGTACTGTAGTGGAATTTATTAAAAATGGGGGTGACTGTATTGTTGACTGGTTGGTAAGGTTATTTAATGTATGTATGACTCATGGTGAGGTGCCTGAGGATTGGCGGAATGCGTGCATAGTGCCATTGTACAAAGGCAAAGGGGATAAGAGTGAGTGCTCAAATTACAGAGGTATAAGTTTGTTGAGTATTCCTGGTAAATTATATGGGAGGGTATTGATTGAGAGGGTGAAGGCATGTACAGAGCATCAGATTGGGGAAGAGCAGTGTGGTTTCAGAAGTGGTAGAGGATGTGTGGATCAGGTGTTTGCTTTGAAGAATGTATGTGAGAAATACTTAGAAAAGCAAATCGATTTGTATGTAGCATTTATGGATCTGGAGAAGGCATATGTTAGAGTTGATAGAGATGCTCTGTGGAAGGTGTTAAGAATATATGGTGTGGGAGGCAAGTTGTTAGAAGCAGTGAAAAGTTTTTATCGAGGATGTAAGGCATGTGTACGTGTAGGAAGAGAGGAAAGTAATTGGTTCTCAGTGAATGTAGGTTTGCGGCAGGGGTGTGTGATGTCTCCATGGTTGTTTAATTTGTTTATGGATGGGGTTGTTAGGGAGGTGAATGCAAGAGTTTTGGAAAGAGGGGCAAGTATGAAGTCTGTTGGGGATGAGAGAGCTTGGGAAGTGAGTCAGTTGTTGTTCGCTGATGATACAGCGCTGGTGGCTGATTCATGTGAGAAACTGCAGAAGCTGGTGATTGAGTTTGGTAAAGTGTGTGAAAGAAGAAAGTTAAGAGTAAATGTGAATAAGAGCAAGGTTATTAGGTACAGTAGGGTTGAGGGTCAAGTCAATTGGGAGGTGAGTATGAATGGAGAAAAACTGGCGGAAGTAAATGTTTTAGATATCTGGGAGTGGATCTGGCAGCGGATGGAACCATGGAAGCGGAAGTGGATCATAGGGTGGGGGAGGGGGCGAAAATTCTGGGAGCCTTGAAGAATGTGTGGAAGTCCAGAACATTATTTCGGAAAGCAAAAATGGGTATGTTTGAAGGAATAGTGGTTCCAACAATGTTGTGTGGTTGTGAGGCGTGGGCTATGGATAGAGTGGTGCGCAGGAGGACTGATGTGCTGGAAATGAGATGTTTGAGGACAATGTGTGGTGTGAGGTGGTTTGATCGAGTAAGTAACGTAAGGGTAAGAGAGATGTGTGGAAATAAAAAGAGCGTGGTTGAGAGAGCAGAAGAGGGTGTTTTGAAATGGTTTGGGCACATGGAGAGAATGAGTGAGGAAAGATTGACCAAGAGGATATATGTGTCGGAGGTGGAGGGAACGAGGAGAAGAGGGAGACCAAATTGGAGGTGGAAAGATGGAGTGAAAAAGATTTTGTGTGATCGGGGCCTGAACATGCAGGAGGGTGAAAGGAGGGCAAGGAATAGAGTGAATTGGAGCGATGTGGTATACCGGGGTTGACGTGCTGTCAGTGGATTGAATCAGGGCATGTGGAGCGTCTGGGGTAAACCATGGAAAGCTGTGTTGGTATGTATATTTGCGTGTGTGGACGTATGTATATACAGGTGTATGGGGGTGGGTTGGGCCATTTCTTTCGTCTGTTTCCTTGCGCTACCTCGCAAACGCGGGAGACAGCGTCAAAGCAAAAAAAAAAAAAAAAAATAATATACATATATATATATATCCTAGCATGAGCTGGGTACCTATCATATCGACCAACCCCTTAGTGGTCGATGTGCACCTGGGTTGACTGTGGACCGACTGCCACAACCAGGATTCATACCTATACGCTCGACCCTGGGTGGCCTGTGAATGCGTCACGATCAGGAGCACCAACCGCTACACCACGGAGGTCTATACTGTTTGTTACAAATGATCACGTTTACGTAAATCCGTGTTTTCTCTGGCTTCGGTAGTTTCTGCTCTGATTACCTTTTCCTGTATTTTATATACCACACTCACCGCAGAGACTGGTCTGTATTATAGTGTAACTTCTCGCTCTTCTTTCTTAAAGACTGATACGATATTTGTCCATATTTACTCCTTTGGTATTTTATTCGTTTGTGTATAAGTAACTATTATGAAATTCATTCATAGTCCTGGAAAATTGTGCTTGTCTTGCCTTTAGAAATATAGTGTAACAGAGTGAAAAAAAATAACTTTATAATGCTGAGTCCACATGACCATCTTTATTGAGAAATCACGAATTTGAAGTATATAAGGAAATGGTATATCTAGAATATGTAAGGGATTTTTGTGTCTAGAAAATAGGCTAACAATCAACTTCAGGATCATATATGGAAAACTAAAACTTTTCCTTCGTGTTGTGCACTTGTGAAAACGCACTACGTGGCCACCACTGTACGGTTGGTGACCCGGGCCCCACTGTACAGTTGGTGACCCCGGCCACCACTGTACAGTTGGTGACCCCGGCCACCACTGTACGGTTGGTGACCCCCGGCCACCACTGTACGGTTGGTGACCCCGGCCACCACTGTACGGTTGGTGACCCCCGGCCACCACTGTACGGTTGGTGACCCCGGCCACCACTGTACGGTTGGTGACCCCGGCCACCACTGTACGGTTGGTGACCCCGGCCACCACTGTACGGTTGGTGACCCCGGCCACCACTGTACGGTTGGTGACCCCCGGCCACCACTGGCCGTCACCCAGCTGGGGCGTCGCCAGGTGGGTCCCCACACCATGCCATTAAACGTCCCCCTGCCCTGCCATAACTCAGAGATCCTGGCCCTCGAACTCTATCCATTCTGTTGGCTGCCTCTATCTCCACCATCCGTCTCGCACATCCCCATAATGGAACGTTTCTTTCCTTATCCTCAGCGGCTTCCACGCCTCCTTTTTTATCGGGTTCCCTCCCACTTTGTCTTCTCTGGGGCCAGTGTCAAGCTTACAGCCCCCCAGCCACACCCGGATTATCATTCTCCACCATTCCCCTCCCTCGTCACTCCCTACTCCAACGCGCATCCGAACCCCTACCCTGCTCCCCCATCAACTCCCTCACTTCCAAGATCCTATGCGTCGCCTCACTCCCCCACCAAAGCTTCCCACCTGCCCACACACCATCTCTACAAATTCTTTATTCACCTCCACCCAGAATACTCCATCAATCCCATCAACAGATTCACTTTTCACTTTCACCTTATTCTCTCCCGCTCTCACCACCATCTGTGCAACCCCCTCTGTCTACACACACGCACACACACACACACACACACACACATGAATCATCCTTATCCATAATCTTACTTCCTAACACACCCTCGTCCTCGCTCCTACCTTGAAGCATTCCACCATTCCTCACATGCAGCCACACCACCGAGCCTATCCAGGGCATCATCCCTCAAGTCAAGCGTCTCTGACGACAGAGATATCATGTGAAATTCTAAGGTCCATCCCTGGAGCAACAGATCCTTCCCAACCCCCTCTCCCGTATATCACGAGGTCACGTATTTTCTTACGCACTTCACCCGAGACTCAGAAATCTCTCTCTCTCTCTCTCTCTCTCTCTCTCTCTCTCTCTCTCTCTCTCTCTCTCTCTCTCTCTCTCTCTCCACATACACACACACACACACACACATAGCGTTACACATCTTTTCAGCTTGTTGTGCACAACGCAAAGAAATACACAGTTACGAAGAACAAGTCGTGTGAGTTGTGTATTGTCAAGTGATATGTATGAGATGGAGAGATTGCATGTTTGTGGACTGAATGCCACCAGCCCACGCACAGTTGAGGAAGATAGAAAATACAATGTATCTTGGTCAAGGGAGTGACACTTGAGAGCTACTGTAGTGCTGGCTCACTACATAGTTGTCAGTAATCCTTTCGTTACCCAAGAGGGTAACACCTATAATATAGTTACCAGGTCGGTAGCTTCCTACCATCTACTAGCGAGAGAGAGAGAGAGAGAGAGAGAGAGAGAGAGAGAGAGAGAGAGAGAGAGAGAGAGAGAGAGAGAGAAATTGTTTTTCCGTTTCTTTTTTTCTGACAATTACCAATTTAGTCCTGGGCCCATCGAACTAACACATGGTAAAATAAATTTCGGTCCAAGAAGCTGAGAATACTTTTCCACTGTGGATTTCAACCCGAATTGTGTCCAAATACTAACAAGTTCCAGCTGTACGGTGTACATTAAAGCTCTATGGTAACTGTTACAGTCATTTCACTGCTGGACAGATGGATGAGAAGAAAATGGACACCCAAACTCTATGGTGCTTTCTATGATAATTTCACTGCAGTACAACTTGATGAGATGAAAAAAAAAAAAGGGGGACATTAAAGTCTACGGTACTTTCCACGGTTATTTCACTGATGTACAGCTGGATGAGAAGACAATGGGCAATAAAACACTATGGCAGTTCCCTCGATCATTTCACAGCAGGATATTTTGGATGAGAGGACCACGGACACTGAAACCCTACCATCATATTACTGCAAGAGGGTTAGATGTGACGACCATAGACAAAAATAACTATAGTAGCTCGTACGATCATTTCATTGTCGTAGTGTTATTACTTTATATCACCGATGGTTAGAGACACGTTCTGTAACACTTGTCTTACACATCCTTACATATTCAGAAACACTATCTCGAGATAAATCTATGGCATCGCTAATACACACACACACACACACACACACACACACACACACACGAACAGAACAGTATGCAGGACTTATAGCGATCTCACTTCACAATGTCAACCACTTCTACACTACAAAAGGGAGCTCCTGAGCATTCGTCCGTCCCCCGTCCGTAGATACTACAAAGGAATTGTCGGACACGATGACGAACCTCCAATACACATTTGTTAACAATTCATCCATTTCCTCGACAGAATAGAAACTGCTGGCTGTCGTGGTCAGACATTTACGGGAAAATATATCATTGTTCATCGGGAAGGAAGTGCGGGCAATATGGGAGGTTTGGGGAGGGAAAATGGCTGGGCAAGTGTGGGAAGGTGTGATGATGGTGGGGGAGGGTGTGGTCACCCAGAGGGACCGAATATGCCAGTACATTAGAACACTTGTGACAACCATTTGACAGCGTTACGATATTGCCAATAGACGTCCGTTACACCTAGAAGCTGTAACACTATAAGATCTGTATTATTACCAACACCATATAATGCTGAGTCTGATGACCACACCAGTACAGTACTAACCATTGTACCACCTACAGCAATCTTAACGTGTTACAGCACACTATACAGCCCTAAGCACTGTTATTCCCTCTATCTGGGAAAACTAAACGTATGTAACCTTCTCTGCCATCAACACATTGGATTAAACTTGGTTTCATCAATGTGGTCATTAAGACCATTACAGTGATGGTGTCACCTACATACTGTAACAAATGGTGTCATCAAGACTGTTATAGACCTGGTGTCACCTACACACATTAACAAATGGTGTCATTCAAAGTGTTACAATCCTGGTGCCTCGTACATGCTGCTACAGTAACAGCGTCATGAATAATGTAAGGCTCAATAACAACAGGCTGTAACATGCTATCACTACGACTGTTATGATCGTGGTACTACCAACATTTGTGACACCTGTCGTGCCAGTAACACACTGTAACGGTTATGCTGTATAATGATAATTCGTACCATTGCTTCTCCATTTACTGAAATTTCATATATGACTTCCTTTCCTCTCCCTTAGACCACCTTCACCACCTCTTTCCCCTCTTTCCCTCTTCCTCCTAACCTCCTCGGTAGTCCTGGACTTGCCAAGTGATGTACGCCACGCCCTTCGTCCCCCAGCCGATGGGTCCTCGACCTGCGGGACATGGCAAGCGGCCACCTCCACCGCCCCACGGTGCTGCCAACCCTCCACTACCTGGCCTAAATAGGGATCAACGTAGAAGCTGTGGTGGTGGTGGTACTACTGGGGAACCACTGTGGTGGATCGTAAGCAGGGGTCATAGTGGCAAGGATTCTACTGGGGAACCACTGTGGTGGATCGTAAGCAGGGGTTATAGTGGCAAGGGTTCTATTGGGGAACCACTGTGGTGGATCGTAAGCAGGGGTTATAGTGGCAAGGGTTCTACTGGGGAACCACTGTGGTGGATCGTAAGCAGGGGTTATAGTGGCAAGGGTTCTATTGGGGAACCACTGTGGTGGATCGTAAGCAGGGGTTATAGTGGCAAGGATTCTATTGGGGAACCACTGTGGTGGATCGTAAGCAGGGGTTATAGTGGCAAGGGTTCTACTGGGGAACCACTGTGGTGGATCGTAAGCAGGGGTTATAGTGGCAAGGGTTCTACTGGGGAACCACTGTGGTGGATCGTAAGCAGGGGTTATAGTGGCAAGGGTTCTACTGGGGAACCACTGTGGTGGATCGTAAGCAGGGGTTATAGTGGCAAGGGTTCTACTGGGGAACCACTGTGGGTGATCATAGTGACGGTTCTGGAACTATGTTTGCTAAGCAGGTGAGTGAGGGTTGATAATGAAAATCATTCTCGCGTAACCTCGTTCTTTTGACGTCAACCCTCATCTTTAGCAGAAACCACTGCATCAGCGGCACAAGGCAGTTACTGGGTTCTCATCACTTGGGAATCAGATACGTTGGTTTCGAGATACTCTCTGAAGCATCATTATAAATATTAGAGATTTATCTTCAGTTGATCTTTCGTATAAAGTTGATAATAGATGACTTATCGAAAATTGTCGGGTTATCATTTCAAACGTTTTCATCGCAGGTACGAACTTATATACTAATCCTCCTATTTTTGTTTACTGATGTTTGATTTGTATCCATAATGATGTGGCTTTACTGTAATATCGAACTTTGTGTCCCAACCAAATGTGATGAATGTAATGAAAACAACAATAAATTTTTACCAAACTCTAAAGCTCATAACACGAGTCTTAACTCCAAGCATGCTAATAAAACGCAATACAGGAGGCTGGGGAGGGACATTAAAGTAAGAAATGCGTCGAAAGAATGTTAATCCAGGTTCTTGGGAAAGGTCGCATGACCTTGACTGCCGAGAGCAGGCATGAGGAAGAAATTCAGCAAGACGGGTACACGCTACAGCTGCTGGCGTACCATCGCTGGCAGCCCTAGGCATCTGCTCCCTCGAGGGCCTCATGTCTGGTAAGACTGTGAACGTGATCCAAGAACTTGAAGAAGGTGCTGAGAGACCTTTCGACTGGTGGATGTTTCTTGACTGTGACGGCCTTAATGACCTCAGGAGCTCTAAGACAACCAAGTAACCAACCGACCACCTCCTCTTCAGGAGGAATGAAGAGGGTGTATCAAGGTAGCCCGCCCTCCACCACTAAGACACTGTTACGAAGTCAATCCAAGAGGCACTTCCAAGTTTACGTATAT